>NW_006924049.1:0-1173 GCF_000298275.1 Orycteropus afer afer
AAAACCCTGTTAGGCAATTTTACTCTGCCCTATAAGGTCACTGTGAATTGGAATCAACTCGATAGCAGAAGTGAGTTTGGGGCGGTTTGGAAAGGATTTTTTTTTTTTTTTCTTTTTAAAGAAAAGGTAGAAGTAACAACAGGAAGCAACCATCATTGGTGGAGGCCTGAAGGGTCAAGAGAGGAACTGAGTGGTTATTGGGGAGAAATCTAGCTGTGCTGGAAAAAGGACACCTGACAGAGGCTGAGACCTTGAACTGAGGAACAAGCCATCTTCATGGCTGACCCATGGCCAGGCAGAGGAAATACCCTTTTTGTACTCTGAGAAGCTCTAGTGTACAGTGATTAAGGCATTTGGTGGCTCAAACCCACCAAGTGCTCAGTGGAAGAAAGATGGAGCAATCTGCTTCCATAAAGATTTATAGCCTTGGAAACCCAGTGGGGTCTCTATGAGTCAGAATCAACTTGAGGCATTGAGTTGGGTTTGGTTCTTTGGTTTGCACTCTGATATGTCCCTGGGTGATGCAAGCAATTAACATGCTTGGCTTGGCTGCCAACCAAAAGGTTGGAAATTCAAGTCCAGCAGAAGTGCCTCAGAAGAGAGGTCTGGTGAACTGCTTCCAAATAATCACCCAATGAAAACCCAATGGAACATGGTTCTACTTTGACACAGTTCTACTCTCCATGAGTTGGCATCAACTCCACAGCAAATAATTTTATTTTTCTTTTGATTCTTGTCCTCTGATGTCCTGGCAGTGCCTTTTCCTAACCAAAGCCAGCCAGAAGGCAGAGGGTAAGGGTGAACCATTAATGTAGTCCATGGACCCTAGTCTACTGAGGTGAGAAGCAGAGTGGAGAACAGGAAAGGGTGGATCTGATGGGGCAAAGGCTATCCAACACAGATTAAAAATAATAAATGCTTTAGGACAAATTGGGAAAAGAAACTGGTAAATTCCCACACTGTAGATGTAAGACACAATTATATATTGTGTTTGTCTTTAATGAAAAATTCGAATCATTTTTTTAAGCAAAGGAAGTAGTTTCATCTAAATAACTGCCAATTAAATTGATAGAAACTGAACAGCAATCCTGTTTACCTTGCTGAAAACATCTGCAAATTCAAGCATACAACTTCAGCTAGTCTGTATATTATGACTCTTCTCCACCAGTTTTC
>NW_006924049.1:2035-3603 GCF_000298275.1 Orycteropus afer afer
AACTCTGGATCAAAAGATTAGCATCAGCTAATATACTAGACTAAATTAAGGGAGACCAATAAATGATGAGTTTAGTTCTGCCAGTATATCTCTGTTCCAGTCCAGCCAAAATTGATTTGGGTGAAATATAAAAGCCAGGATTGTCAAACAGTATTTATATTAAAATGATTTATTGTTTCTTTCATAATTGCAAAGGCAAAAATTAACCACTGTTTAGATTTTGGTGTATATCCTTTGAACATTGTATCATTTCCAGGACATGTTTTCACTTAGAAATATATTATAAACACTTTCCTTTGAGAATATATTTTGATTGTATATATTTATGATATTATCCCATTTTTTAAATGTGCTGTGATGTAATTAGCCAATTACTTTTATTCAGTTCTTCAAGTCTTTTCTTTTTATTTTCGGTGAAAAATTCTGTTACCAATATCTTTACTTAGTTTAGATAACTTTCTTATGCCATAATCCTACAAAGGAAATTACTGTAAAATGGTTTGTACATATTTAAAACAAATATTTATTGGAATTCTTTCATATTGCAGGGACTACACTTAATAGCAAAAAAGGGCAGTAGACTAGAAAAAGTATAGCTTTTCCCATGTATCCACAGTTCCCAGACTCTAATGGGCTTCAGAATCAGTTGAGGATCTTTGTGAAAATACTGAAGCCCCAGCCTAATGGTCCTCTAAGGATCGAGGCCCCGTGCATTCTGCGAACTCTTCAGCTGACTCTGATATAGACCCTGGTTTGAGAATTACTCCCTTCAACAACTCCTAAAATAAATTTCAGGTAAATTCCAAAGTCAAAACCAAACTCACTGCCGTCAAGTAGACAAGTAGATGCTGACTCATAGCGACCCTTCCATGGGTTTCCGAGGCAGTAGGTATCTCTACGGAAGTAGATTGCCCAATTTTCCTTCCAAGGAGTGGCTGGTGGGTTTGAACCACCAGCCTTCTAGTTAACAGTCAAATGCTTTAGGCACTACACCACCAGAGCTCTCTGCAGGTAAATTAGTGTCTCCCAAACCTTGGCCATCTTAATAATAATAATGATAATTGATAATACTTTATATTTAGCATTTTATTAGTACTTTATGAAAAACAATTTAATTATCATAACCAAATTATGTTGTGGTTACTAGTAGTTACTATGTGGTTACTATTATTGTACCCGTTTTACAGGTGAGGTGTCAGAGCCTAAGCAGGGTAAAGCAATATGCCTGGGGTATTCATCTTAGGATATCACAGGGAGGATGAAAATCTAGGGTACCTTGTTTCACTAATCACTCTGCTGTCTTTTATCACTTCCACTGTTCTACCTATTTTTCCAAATAAATGCACTTTTAAAAGTTTGTCGTTGTTGTTATTATTAGGTGTCGTCAAGTCATCTCCAACTCATAGCGACCCTGTGCACAGCAGAACGAAACACTGTCGGATCCTGAGCCAGCTCCCTGATTCTTGCTATACTTGAGCACATCGTCATTGAGGGCCTTCCCCTCTTTTGTTGACCCTCCCCCTTACCAAGCAAGACATCCTTCTCCAGGGAATGGTCTCTTCTGACAA
>NW_006924049.1:5095-6431 GCF_000298275.1 Orycteropus afer afer
TTCATATCATTAAGGTTGGTTCCACTCTGATGAGGCAGCTATTTCCCAGTCCTATTTTGAGTGCCTTCTGACCCAAGGGGCTCGTCTTCCTGTACTGCAATGCTTCTGAGCTATTCATAAAGTTGCCCAATAATGTATCAGACAGTGTTTCTCTGCTATTCATAAGGTTTTCCCTGGTTCAGTTTTTGAGAAGTGGATGGCCTCCTCCTTCTTCTTAGTCTGTTTTAGTCTGTAAGCTGTGTTGAAACCTGTGCACCATGTGGAACTCTGCTGCCATCTGAAACACTGGTGGCACAGCCTCAAGCCTCACAACAATATACAAGCCCCACAAGATGACAAACTGGCAAACAAATTTGTCTCCCTTAGCTGTTGGAAACCTCTGCGCCCTCCACTTACCTAATTCCTACCTGGAACCTGCCACTTTGTGATCCCTGGCCTCTCCCTCCCTTTCCTGGCTCTAGGGGGCTTAGGGACTAGTCTTGCCTCTCTCCCCTTTACCTAGATATCCTGCCACTCTGCAAGTCTCTGGCCTCTCCTGCTCCCTCCCTTTCCTGGCTCTAGGGGGTTTGGGGCTTTTTAAACTTTTAAAGTTTATTTAAACTTTTAAACTCTAAATACATTCATTTTTAGAAGAAGCTTTATATCAGTAGCATAAATGGGGAACATACATGACTTGCTAAAAACAGAATGTACTTATGAAAATAAATTCAATATACATGACATAATGCTGCTTGATACTGTTGCTTGGGCTCTGAGTTCAAGGCCTCCTCTTTCTTTGTTTGTTTATAAAGATAAATGTGTGTTTAAAAAAATTTCAAAAAGCATGCTGACTCCAATCTTAGGTTTTCTCCTTGATGTAATTTCAAGGCTTAACAGAAAACTAAAAAAAGGATAAATGTACTGTTTATGGTCAGTGAAATTTAACCCTGTACCTGTGTTGAGATTATATTTAGCTCTGGAAAATGACCTACATTTGGGCAACAAAGAATCAGAGAGTTTACTAAGAAAGCCAGAAACATTAAATAAATAAAATAAAATAAAGAATACTTGTCTAACATCGGGCCAAACAAAAAATTTATAAAAATAAAAGCAATAAAATAATTCATAAGAAAAGAGTCAATTTGGGCCCTAATATATGGCATAAATAGACCATCAAGCATAACTCAAAATGCACAAACAGCAGACAAGAAACCAGATGATTGGGACCTTCTAAAAATTAAATTTTTATGTGCTTCCAAAGACTTCTCCAAAAGAGTCAAAAGAGAACCTACAGATTGGGGAAAAATATCTGGTAATAACATATCTGACAAGAGACTAATCTCTAGAATTTATAGAA
>NW_006924049.1:8937-10154 GCF_000298275.1 Orycteropus afer afer
GTGGTAAACTGTGGTCAATGACATGAGACAAAGTATACATGAACTGCTATATGGAAAGTGAATTTGCTCTGTAAATCTTCACCCAAATCACAATTTAAAAAAAAAAAAATGTGTATTAAAAAAAAAGTCAATTTGATTACAAAAAAAGTTTTAAACAGTGAATACCAAAATTTTAAAAAAGTAAATAAACAAGTAGGCAATGAAATCAGAAAATGTTTGTAAAATGTAGATGAGATAAAGTATTAATATCTTTTTTAATGTATTTTTTTTAATAAAAATCACACATTTTCCCTTAAGTGTTTGACATAGTTTTGGACTTACAGAAAAGTTGCAAAAAATACAACAAAGAATTCCCTTCTAGTGTCATCCAGGTATCCCAAATATTAACATTTGACCACAATTACTTTGTCCTTCCATCTTCCACACACTCTTTCTTTCTGAACCATTTGAGAGTAATTCAGAAATGTGATACCCTTTACACCTCCATAATTCTTTGTGTATTTACTAAAAACAATGAATACTCTTGCAATAAAAAGTATTGGTATTTTTTAATTGAATGTACTCATACAAATAATTTTAACTACTAAATATATGGAGAATTGAGCAAATCAAAACATCAACAGTCATTTTTCTCTGGATTGTGGCTGATTTTTTCCCCCTTTTGGTACATTTCCATCTTTTCCAGCTAGTTATCTGTTACTATATATTTTTTATATAGTTGTTGTTGTTGTTGTTGTTACGTGCTGTTGAGTCCTCTCCAACTCATAGCAAACCCTCCTCTGGTTTCTGAGGCGGTATCACTATGGAAGTAGATCGCCTAATCTTCCTTACAAGTTCCTATAGTTAGAGGGGAAAATAATGCTTCCCTAATAATCATTATTTTTTAAGGAGTGTCAAAATGTGAATGATTTTGTGAATAGAGACCCACAGAGACAAGATTTCTCAGGCAAGGTGCTTACATAGAGATGAAATGAGATGAGATGAAATAAGTGGAAAAAATATGAATCACATATTAAATCTATCAAGTACAGTTTGAAAAAAAAAATCTATTGGTAAAATTTTATTATGCATGAAAAATAGGGCAAATCCACAGACACCAAAAAGAAAAAGGTATCCAAATTGATAAATCAAATCTTTCCCTGTCTCTCTCTCTCTCTCTCCCTCTCCTCCCCCCGCCCTAACATTGTAGTACTCTGGCAGAACACCACCTGGTTCAC
>NW_006924049.1:10552-11935 GCF_000298275.1 Orycteropus afer afer
AGGTAGAAGAGCTAAGTTTCGAATAACAATTTTATGACTTAAATTCCTGGGCTAATTTTACAGTGACTGCCCTCAAGAGATCTGTCATTTAAATACATGCCGTTAAAGCATGTGGTTTTTCATAGGTGCCTGAGATGTGCCATCTTAAGATAGTTTACCATTTTTGTAGTAGACTTGTGATTCTACGTTTTCTAATTTCCACAAAATTGGTAAGAAAATATCTGTGAGGCTAATAAAGGGGGAAGTCTAGAATCTGTACTTTATTTATACATCATACATAAAAAATGACCAGGAATTTTTATGGTAGCCTTCTATCCAGATTTGGATAATCAACAATTTTGACAAATTTAGGAGTTAAAATAAATGAAGCTGAACTATTTGTCAAAGTTTGTTTAAGTGTGGTGCTTTAATATATTCTATGTTTTCCACACTCCATTTGAAGACAGTTATTTATTATTTTAAAGGGAAAAAAAAATCTGATATAAAATTGTTTACTCTCTTGCTTTAGAGTTAAGTATGCAAAAGTTTCAATAGAGATTAGATGTAAATTTTTAATAGCCATATTAATATTGACATAATGACCATGTTTAATAATTAATGTACTAAATTATACATTCCAGAAAGTTTCTTCTTTATACATTTATTGGGCAAGTGATATGCACATTATTTTAACATATATCTTCCCTGGCTATATTCATGAAGCACATTTCAAAGTCATTTGGAAGAGTCTGTGGAAGAGTTGATGTTGGCCGATGGGGTTGCATTTATTTAAATGTTTCTCCACTTAGGAGCCCCATTAGTTTGTCTCACAGAGTAGAGGTCATAGAATTTATTATAGATGTGTGGAAGACTTTTGAGTTATCATCAGAACACTAAAGATAACAACCAACATCTTGTTTATATTGTTAAAAAGGCTATTATGGATTTGGAAGTGACATATATCATTTTACATAATTAAAAATATGAACTAAGATATTTTATATAATAATGGTTGGGTGTAAACATAATCTCAGCTCAAAAATTTTAACAATGTTGACAGATATATTATCACATAACTTTTTTCTTCTCTTTTTTGATATTAACACAGATAATCTCATATCAAAATTTCATAATGAATCACTGAAATGTTAATAAACAGAAAAATAATTCCTATCACAGGGAGTTAATTTTGCTTAATGGAAAAATAACTTAATTTTTTAATTTAGCAAGATCTGGGTTCAAGTCTTGAATCTGATGTTTCAGAACTGAGGAGCTTAAAGCAAATTCCTTAAGGCTCTAGGCTTTAGTTCCTCAATTGCCAAGTAGGATAAAAGTATATATGTATAAATTATTGAATGGAAAACTGATGTGCTCTGTAAAACTTCATCCAAACTACAATAAAAC
>NW_006924049.1:12750-15458 GCF_000298275.1 Orycteropus afer afer
AAAAAAAAGATATTGGGCATAAAAGAATACCCATTTTGTGCATATGTTAAGGATTACAAATGATAGAAAATATAGAGTAACTGACACACAGCTTAAAAGATGTTATTTGTTTCTTCTTTGATGTAAAAAAAAAAAATCTTGTATAATTTAGATTAAATCTGATTATAGTCAGGTGTCACCTTGCATTATATTGACCAGTGGGATGTTAAGAGATGGGACACCAGCGGAGGCTTGGGGTTTCCTTGCATTCAGGTTTGTTTCTCACCCCTCTACATTGCTATGGAAACATGCCAGCTAGCTTGCTGGAAGAGGAAAGAGATGGAGCAGAGGACCCCCAGTTGCCCCAGCTGCCTGCCAGCCAATGTCCAGGTAAATGAACAAGCCCAGCCAGGATCAGCAGAACCACCTAGGTAACCTTCAACTTTCCCCAAAAACGTGAGCATAAATTAATGGTTCATGCCACTGATGTTTTGTGGCTGCTTGTTATTCAACATTAATATGGTAATAAGTAACTGTTATAGCTGTTCTCAGAAATTCGAAGGGACAATAGAGAAAAAAATATAAATGCATATATATAGAGAGAGATTTGTGAAAAAAAAAAGATGATGTAAGATGGACAAATATATAACAGTAAGCTATTGCATGCTTGCTGTGTTTATAAAAGCTTATAAAATATGTAGAATAATGCCAGATTTTAATTTATAGTTCAATAGAGGTATAGAAAGGTAAGTGTGGGGATGAATACCATTAGATACACAAGGTAAATTATCTACACCTGGATCATGTACAATATTCACCCCAGTATCTAAATGATCTTCTAGTAGTAAGTTGAGCCTTTGTGTAAAAGCTAGATAAATATTTTCAAAGGTTTAAATCACATACAGTTAAGCTCCTAGACATGGAACTCATGAACAGTTACTGATGCCAAAGGCATTTTTCTTTAATACAACTTTTGTAGTTTAAGTGTCCTTTTCTGAAAATAGCAACATATCAATCCATAAATGTTCACATTTTCTCATTACTTCAAATCCTTCTCTTTCCCACAAAGTCTAAGTCCTGACCCTTGCAGGGTCTAGACAAAAATATTCAACTGCCAGCTAAACATGCCCAACTAGAGGTCTGTCAGGCACTTCGAACTCAACATAGCCAAAGAGGAATCCATTATTTTTCACTGAAAACTAACATTTGGATTTCCTGTCTCTGTGAATAGCTCTACCAATCCCCCAACTAAGGATTTGAGTCATACTTCATCCCTTCTTTTCTCTCAACCTCCCTTCTCCAAGCCTTGTAATGACTAAAGTGGTCCACACAGTTCACAAAAATATCTATCACAAGTTGACTGGTAGAAGCCATGCTATTATTTTTAAGTAATCCATATTAAGCACTAAAAACGAACAAAAGTCATTCGTCTCACACAATAATCTGTTTGGGGTATTACTACAGTCCCAAAGTAAAAAAAAAAAGAGGTTCTGCTTTTGAAAAATCCTATCAAAGCAATCATTTGCTTTCTTTTTTTAAACTTTGAATTGTGGTGTAGGTGAAATTTTACAATGCAGGTTCATTTAACATTCAACGTTCATAAACATTTTGTTTTGTGACAGTGATTACAGTCCCCACAGTATTGCAGCCCTCCTCCCACTTCCTCCCTGTGGTGACCCTTTCCTTGTGTCCCTGCCTATGCACTCCTGCCTCCTTATCTTTCTCCCCTGCAAATGCTGCCCTTCTGATCTCCCATGGCTGATTGTTCTAAGGAGCAGCATCTCCCTACTGTAATTGTTCTACTAAAAACCAAACTCTCTGCTGTCGAGTCAATTTGACTCACAGTGACCCCTCCTTGGGTTTCTGAGGCGGTATCTCTATGGAAGTACATTGCCCAGTCTTCCTTCCAAGGAGTGGGTTTGAACCACCTCGCTTCTGGTTAGCAGTCAGATGCCTTAGGCACTATGCCACCAGACCTCTCATTGTTCTACTAGGTCTGTCTATTGTTTGGCTGAGAGTTAAGCAATGGGAGTGAGTTCAATTCTAGGCTGAAAGGCTGACTCAGAGGCCACAGTTTCGAGGGTTTCATCATTATCTTTCTGAACAGTAAATCTGGTCTTTTTATGTTTTTTAATTTTATTCCACATTTTTTCTCCCACTGTATGCAGGATCTCCAATTTTGATCCCTTTCTGAGTGGTTGACATTGGTGACCAGGTTTGCTTTAATGTTGCAACACTCATGAAAAGTTTTAAGAAAAACATTTCAGAGAACACCAGTAAAGGAGGATTTCCCATCTTTTCTATCCAACTACTAATCACCTTCTTCAGAAATCAAGCTTTTCCACACAAAAGTTAAGTGTCAAAGGGGAGTTCAAAAGTAAAAACACACAAACAGTTACCTAGCATGAGTCTTCTGAAGAGATTGCTAATGCCTAAATACTTACTCCATGCTATCTGTGGCCTGGTGCCTGACTTAAACAAAACTTCAGTAAAGGTTATACTGAAAAAAATAAATGGAACAGAGTCCAAGGAGATCAGTAATTATGTTAGAAATGTTTATGTAAGAAAAAAAAAAACTAAACATCAATTTTTAAATCCTTTTTTATTATAAAACATAAAAAAAGACTGAAAGTTTATCTCTAAATTGCATTACGCAAATGAAATACATATGTGTTGAATATACAATGATTTTCCCAAATAATTAATCTGCCATATAGCTAATTTATCCC
>NW_006924050.1:0-775 GCF_000298275.1 Orycteropus afer afer
TTATGCACAGGGAGACAGCTCAGGGGGCAGTAGTGTATGGAGGGATGGACACTGGGAAGAGGTAACTATGGGGAGGAAGTGGGAGGGGAGCTGTTACATTGTGGTGAACTGTGGTCATGAGACAAAGTATATGTGAACTGCTGTATGGAAAGTGAATTTGCTCTGTAAATCTTCACCCAAATCACAATTAAAAAAAAAAAAAAGCTATTGTGTTATGAATTTCAGGTACTATTTTCAACATATGCTAAGAGACTTGCAAAATATAATATGTACATATCAATCATTGAGGGAGGTGAACTTGGACCAAAACAACCCAGGCTGCTCAGTTTCCTTCTGAGGCTGTCAGAGACACAGAGCTGCTAGGGAGAAGGCAGCCTGGTATCTATCAGCCAGCGACAGGAGATCCCCACCAATCCCAATCACAGAAGGCCTGAGCTTCAATCTCCTCCAGTGTTCTGAAGACCACAGGATCCCATTTCCACAAAGCCTTCCAGACATGCCCCATCCCAAGAGCTTTCCATCTCTGTTATCTGGGGAATATCCAGGGCAAACATTTTCCTTTCTTTGAAAAAACCAAAAATCACCAAATCCATTGCTGTTGAGTAGATTCTGAGTCACAGTGACCTTATAGGATAGAGTAGAACTGCTCCATAGGGGGCAAGGTTGTGGTCTCTGCTTGGTCACAGCCAGCTACCCAGAGTGACCGAGTAGTTGATCCTGCAGGCTTGGGACCACAGTCACAGGGGACATCAAGCTCAATTGGCATAACATACTA
>NW_006924050.1:1516-3446 GCF_000298275.1 Orycteropus afer afer
AGAGCAGTTAGTGGATTTGAACTGCTGACCTTTTGGTTAGAAGCTGAGTGCTTAACCACTGAGCCACGAGGGCTCTTCAGTCTTCTCTCATAGGATCCATGTAAGTAAGAGCTCCTGGTGGTTGGTAAGTACAACATTGATCAGTTCCTGTATTTCAGGGCTTTATCAAAATCAAATTTTCTTTTATCTCACTATACATATAAAATGCCAAATAATCCAAATATCACACTATCTCAGGGTCAAAAAATATTTCCCAATGTTCTTTCTCACTATGGAATTTTTGAGATTTTTATTAGTTTCAATGTTATTTTAAAAACATGACCTTTGGATCTGTAACAATATAATAGATATACATTTGTGCCTGAACAGTAGCTATGGATACAGAGAATTAAGCTTGATCTTTCCCTTTCTGAGGTCACAGAATGGGCAGAGAGAGGAAAGAATTGTTTCTATCTGGAAAGAAGAGACCCTTTCCTTCTTAATCACAGAAAAATACTCTTCTTAAATGGAATTCCTTTTTATCACCCCCCCCCCCCATCCAAGGACAGACCTATTCATATTACCTGGAGAAAATTCATGATCTCTATCCTCCTCATTGTCCCCTGTGTAATATGGCAGCTTAGTTATTGCATCATCAGACAGGTTTTCTGGTAGAGAGAAACATATCAGAGACAAGGAGCAAAAGTTTTCCCACAGTAGGAAGTCCAGTGTCAAGGTTCAGAAGAAATCTTGTCTTTAGACCAGTAAAGAGAAGGCTTGGTGTTCCTACCATAGGAGAATGTTACATGTGAGTAAGTCTTAATGATGGGGTCTTTCCTTGCTGAAGATACCCAAACTCACAGCCAATTCATGAACAGAAGGGGGGACATAGGATACATACCTAAGCTGTCCAGAAGGTCTTCCTTTCGCTTTACAAGGTAATCAATATCCTCATACAAAGCCCCATCAAGAGCATCTTCAAAACCTGGTAAGGCTGGGGAAAGCAGCACGAGTTCAGAGACTGCAACTGAGATGTTCCCTTTACCAAGAGACAAAGCCTTTAGTAGTTCCCAGTGTTCACCCTTGGAGAAACCCTCTGGGCTGTCAGGGTACATTTCTTTAGCCTTGTGCCCTCTTGTGCCAGAACTAGGTTGCTTGATCCTGGTCATTAAAAATGCTCACACAGGAAATCTATACTTTTTAATAGTTTCCACACTGAACCCCGGACCTACAACTTAATTATGCAAACTTTGGAGTCTATTGTACAGAAGGTGGAGTTTTGGGAGATGATGAGGGTGAAAACTAAAACTTGTGCATTTTTCTTGGTATCTAATTGGCCAATGCCCTGCTCATATGCTTTCCAGTTCATTTAGTATCTGTAAGGCTCACCTTGGTGCTCTGCTCTCCATCTGTGCAGCTGAGTTGCTAAGATGACAAGGGCCAGGAAGAGAAGGGCCCCTAGGATGACACATAGGACCACAGGCAGGGAGAAGGTTTCAGAAACAGGGGCTGAGGGTGAACTGGAACCTGAGGAGATAAAAAGGTCCATACGACTTTGAAAAGGATCATAAGTGCAGCAGAACTCCTTCTCATAGTCACCTCCTGAGTCTTCAGTACCCTGATGTCACCAGTTCAAATAAAATAGGTCTTCCTGAACCAAAGATATCGCTGACCCGGGAGCTGCTATGAGCTATATCAACTGTCTGCTGATTCTGGTCCTAAGCGATGCTGGTGAAGCTTAGGATCTTTATAGTTGCCATAATTTAATAGAGCTGTATACACCTGGAGAACTTTCCTATAGTGATCTAGTAATTTTTGCCAGAAATATGGGTATTTCACAGCATAGGTCCCTGAAAATCCAAATATCTTCTCTATCACATGCTCAGAACAGAAGAACCACTTACCTCCAAAATTGGGGGAGGATATTTTCTTCTCACCTGGAGGAAAGAGA
>NW_006924050.1:4511-5591 GCF_000298275.1 Orycteropus afer afer
TAAAACAAAGTCATGAGAAGGCGAATAAAGAATTTTGTGCTCCAGAGTTGGCTTCATTGCTAAGGTGTGATTTAAGAGCTTTTTGCAAATTTTAACGAAATTGGTGACGTGCACAGATGAAGAACTCTTCCACTCCCGATGGTCCTGAGAAGGGGTAAAGTTTGCTACTGTTGCTCCATGTGTGTTCCAGAGTGATGGATACCTGTGTCCCCTCTTATATTGTAAGTACTGGCAAGGTCTTTTAAGGCAAGACACTCATGGAGTTCTGAATGTGGTAGAACATAAGTTATGGGGCTATGAGAAAAGAGATAAGCTCCCTGTGGCTTTCAAGGAGGGTAACTTCTAGTGGGGTCACATTTTCTAACTCAACTAGGAGGCCAGGAACAATGTCCACCTCAAAAGTGTGATGGCTCTTGATCTTCCCTTCCCCACTTTCCTAGAATAGTAAGTTCCAATCACTATCTCACTGTTGTAAATTAATACCACTCTACCTTACCTGTACTCACCATCTCTATCAAATCACTCTGTCTATATCAAATCATTTTATTTTCATAAATCTCATAGCCATTTGAAAATAATGTTTTCATTTATTTGTTTGTTTTTAATGTTTTAAGTCAATTATCACCACACCACAGAATTAGAACATGGACTTTGGCTGTCTTATTCATTTCTCTAGTTCCTAGAATACTATTTGAGTCATAGTAAGGGGAAAAAAAAACCAAAAACAAAACAACAAACAACAACAAAAACCCAAACTCACTGCCATTGAGTCAATTATGACTCATAGTGACCCCTGTTGGGTTTCCAAGGCTGTACATCTTTCTGGAAGGAGACTTCCTCATCTTTCTTCCATAGAGTGACTGGTGTGTTTGAACCACAGACGTTTTGGTTAGCAGCCAAATGCCATAACCACTACTCAGCCAGAACTCCTGTGAGTCATAGTTGTTGTTGTTGTTAAGTGCCGTCGAGTCATTTCCGACTCATAGCAACCCCATGCACAGCAGAACGAAACACTGCTCGATCCCGCGCCAGCCCCACAATCCCTGCTATACTTGAGCCCATCATCGCAGCCACCATGTC
>NW_006924050.1:6274-11047 GCF_000298275.1 Orycteropus afer afer
TAAACCATGTAGTGTCCCCTTGTTCTGTTTGAATGACAGCCTCCTGGTCAAGGTACAGATTCGTCATGAGTACAATCAAGTGCTCGGGAATTCCCGAGTCATAGTAGGCCTACAATAAATATTTATTTGCTGAAAAGTTAGATAAATAAAAAAAGTTAGATAGAGAAGTATTGTAAATGGAATCATAGTTTCCATTTTGTCTCTTCTCCACTACTGAACCATGAAAAGAATTGTGGGTCAATATTAACTCTTTGTGATTAGCCATCTCTTTTAATTCCTCTACTAATTAAAAAGTGCAGTGGAATAAATTGTGTGAATAGAAGTTTTTTTTCCCCCTACCCATATTAAAGGTACTGACTCTTAGAAACATTATTCTGGAATACATAAATGTAAATTGTAGAAGGCATTGAGAGAAAAATATGTATCCTGTTGATAAACTTCAGAACTTAAGAATATGAAAGAAAATGCAAATGATGTCTTCATGTTGTAGCATGATATCTTGCACAGGAAAATGGATAATGGTTATACATATGGAGAAGAAGAGGAAATATTAAAAGGAGGATTTAAAAATGTTTAGAGAGCTAGGGGATTAGTACAATATTGATATGTAGAAAAAGATACTTGGCAAGTGTAGAGTGAGATATTGACTCTACACACAGAGGGATAATTACATAGAATGGAAAAAGATAACACAAAGACACATACTAAAAAATACAAAAAAGGAAAAAGGACAAAAAAATATATTACTTCATAGAAAAATCTAGAATGTGAAGATGACAAGAAAATACAGTATTTCACAGAAAAACAAATACCATCAATATATATTACTTAGAAAATTTAAGAATTAGTATGCTTTTTCTATACCATCTTATACAACGTTGCACCTTATTTAGAATTCTTTTGTAGAATATTTCTTAAATTCGGTTTCCCAGCCTCTGCTGAATGGCTGCTCACTTTCAGAATCAGAGATTCTCTGACTCTCATCAAGGAAGCTTACATTTATTTTGGATCCGTTCTTATCTCCAGTTCTAATGAAATAACTCCTAGTGCTTCAAGAAGAAAACAAAAACAGAAACAGGAAGTCAAAAACAAAGGAACATAGATGGGGAATCATAGATTGCCCAGGACTTAACTGTAAGCTTGTGCAATCAATATTGCAAAGTAGAACAGAGAAAAAGGAATCAATAAAGATACTGAGAATGCCAACTGGTGAGGCAAGAAGAAAGAAATCCTAGGGGAGTCTGGTTTCAGGAAACCCTAGAAAAGAATGGGTTCAAAGAAAAAGAAGAAAAATTAAAAACAGACAAACAAATATAGAATCAAAATCCTTACGAAAATAAGAGAGGATAGAATTTAGAGACTAAGTGTGAACATTACCCAAGGAATGAGCAAAGGCACATGCTCCTACTCTGAAGAGTGCAGGTGCAGAATCATGGGTTGGTGGATAAGGTGGAAGAAGGTTGAGAGAGCCTCCATCCAATTACTGCTATTCTCTCAAAATAAAAATGAGGTAGATTCAGTTAAGAATGAGCATCAAGCTCAACTGGCATAACATACTACACAAAACATTGTTCCACATCCTACTTTGGCAAGTAGGGATTGGGATGTTAAAAGCTTGCAAGCAGCCATCTAGGTGCAACAATGGATCTCTCCTCATTCAGAGCAAAGAAGAATGAAGAAAACCAAAGATGTATGGAAACAATTAGTCCAAGTGACTGGCATACCATGTGATCCTCAGCCTATGTGACTATGAGACCAGAACTAGATGGTGTCTAGCTACTACTGTCAACTACTTGGAGGGGGATCTCTACAGAAGATCCTGGATAGAGTGGGAGAACAATGTGGAACGAAACTCAAAATCATTAAAAAGAAAAAAAAAAAAAGGACCAGGTTTGCTGGTCTGATAGAGCCTGATGGAACCACTGAGACTATGGCCCCTAGCTGCCCTTCAGGTCTGGAATTGAACCTACTCCTGTGGCCTCCAGCCAATCAGAAGACAGGCATATCAGCTGAACATTTACATTAGGTAGATGCACTCCTTGAAGAGACCAATCATGGGAGAATAGAAAGACTGTGTATGCATAGGGAGACACTTGGGAGGCAGGAGTGCATGGGAGGGAATGACACAGGGAAGAGGTAACTATGGGGAGGAAGTGGGAGGAGAGCTGTTGCATTGTGGGAAATTGTAGTCAATGTCATGAGACAAAGTGTATATGAGTTGCTGTATGGAAAGTGAATTTGCTCTATAAACTTTCACCGAAATCACAATAAAAATCAAAAGAAAGAAAGAAAGAAAGAATGAGCAGTGGGACCAGTTATTGGTAATTTGAGGCAAGACCAGAAGATAAATTAGCAATTTTGAAGAGTAGGAGAACAAAGCTACTAGGAAGTAGGATTACTAAGAAATGCTAATTGCCATTTAAGGATTTACTCATGATCTTAAAGTGAGACCAATTAATTCTATGTATTTTTTATTCAGCCTAGTCCAACTGCTGTGTGCAAGCAGGAATGTGGAGATAATAGAGTTTTCCTGTCTTTGGGGTTTAATCAAGTGAATGTCATAGAGGAAAAGTATGACAAGGAAGTTAAAAGTGGTGGCAAGAGAGTGAATGTAAAAATAAACTGTGAAATTTACAGATGAGCAAGAAAGTACAGACATAAGGGGGATGTTGGTAATGAAAAAAAATTATTAAAGGTTCATTGGCCTTCAAATGTGTCCACAAGGAAAATATATTTAAGATGGAAGTAAAAATGTAATATATTTTAAATGCAGATATCTGAAGTGGTGCAGTTATGGATGATGACAATGTGAAATACATGATTACATGAGTAGTAACGGAATATGGGTGGAGGAAAGTTAGAAAGCTTGTCTGCATGAATGTTGAAGGTGAAAACAATGAGAAAAACAGGTTGGAAAGAAAGAGTGCAAGCCTGGTTCTGAAATCATCAGTGAGTGATGGAGGGTGACCAGCAGGTGGGTAAGAGACCCTAATAAAGACATGAGGAGAACAGTATATGTCAGTGACATAAATTTCAAAGGATTTGAAATAATTTCAGAACAGAAGTGATTTGGAGTTTCAATGAGGTTCAAAGAAGATGCTGATGTCATCTGTAGATTCAAAGGCAAGCGGAATATATGAAAAAAACAGTCTCTATTTGCAAAGTTGTAGGGAAAACACTGTCATCAATGGCTACTCAGGCCTTTGTTTACAGTGAGAAGGTAAAATGAAACATAAGGATACAGGAAAATTTGCTGATGTCAGATAGAAAATCCAAGAGGCATCAGCAAATTATTTTAGGAGGGTAAGGAAGGAAAGAGTAAGATTGAGTCAGATTATGGGTTATTAAAACATCATGAGAATGAGGGTCCAGGTATTAAAAGGTGAATTTAGAGTTTTGGGTTTCTCTCGAGGATGAAGGCAAAGATGAGAGGGTTGAGGGTATCTTTCTGAGGGTCATTTATAATATGTTTAGTTGTTATATACATCTAGAAGTGATGGGGAGACCATAACTCTGATCTCTTCATCATGAGCAAAGTCTTAGAAACGAAACTCTGGCTTTTGTCACCCTTCCAGGCCATCAAGCCTCATTCTCACTCATGTTCTCCCTGCTCAGCCATACTGAGTTCCCTTCAGTTTATCAAACAAGCCCACTCACTTGCTTTTCCTCTGGCCAAAATATCCTTTTACTTTATTTTCACTTTGGTGAATTCTACTCATCTTTTAGGATTTTGCATAAACGATTTCTTCCTCGCCAAACTTTGCTTTCATGTTTTACTCTTTAGAGAATGTGGTACTTCTCTTTCCTGACATATTTTATTTGCTCAGTGTGTTTTTATCATTAGGTTGACATCTTCAAAACAATTACGTATATATTCTCCATTTTGTTCCCATGACTGTAAAAGAGGCTTGCAAATAATTGGTGCTTAATGAAGGTTTGTAGACTTATCACCTGACTTAGAAAGTGGAAAGATCACAAAATTCATTACAGATTGGAAAGGGCAATGCTTTAGAACTGGGCATATTGGATGGATATCCAGTTCTGGCACTTATTAGCAAAGAGACTTTGAGACTATCAGTAATATTCTGTTAACATAAGTTTCCTTAACTGAATAATAATCATCATTTTACTTAATTAACAGACGTGAAAATTAAATGATATTCTATGTGTATTAAATTTTGACTATTATTGCATCCATCTTAGACATATTTTCATCACAGATGCATTCGAAAGCCATGTATTAAATCTATGTATTAAAAGCTTAGTAAAAATGCTTAGTAAATGCTCATTATAAGTTGGGGTACAACTCTTGTCTTCATTATTTGAAGTAAATGCTCCAGTGAACAGAAGTTAAGTTTCCACCACAAGGCCCACAGTAGAAGGTCAAGATGTTCATGTTTTCTATTCGATGAACCAAATGTTTTAACTTAAAGTGATATCAGGCCTGAACAGTCTTTTCTTGTTTCTCAGAACATGTTAGATTTTGGTGTCAAACAGTTTGCATTCTCTACGAATGCCAACATTTTGTTGGCTCTGCCTGAAATTTAAACCATATAATTAAAACATAAATTTGCATAAACAAACACACAGAAAGATGGCATAGTCTACTCAAGTTCAGATAAATAAGTCACCTTCACAATCGATGTAAGCTGCTTCTTCTGGGGGGCATGATCTGCTGTTCCAGGGATCAGAAAGACAGTGCCACAGGGTAAGATCATATTTCTGACACTGGATTCCATCTACCCACTGGGGCTGAGACACTGTCCTGATACC
>NW_006924050.1:12062-13909 GCF_000298275.1 Orycteropus afer afer
CTCTCTGGGGAGAGAAAATCATTAGTGAGGAATTTATATAGTATAAGAAGGAGTTCTGGTCCTGTGGGACCCCTCACCTGAGCAGTTGGTAGCCCTGTCCTCTGAGGCTGCAGAACCGACTGGGTCAGACATGGTGTCATTGCACAGGGACAGCAGTTGTGTCTGGTTTTCTACAAAAACAGTGTGATATAGTGGTTAGAAGGGCTAAGTAGCAGGAAGTTGAATAAAACTAAAAAAATTAGTGAGGGAATCTGAGATGAAAATTCTAACATAGGAGTATCATAACTTCAGAGTTAACCTTCTTTATGGAGGCTTCTGCTTCTGACAATGGCAAATGTGTCCAGTTTAAGCAAACCATTGCAATGAGGGTGACTTTAGAAAAGCTGGAATATCTGAACACTCTCTGAAAGCACTGTAAGCCTCCAAAGCAACGAGAAGTTTTAGAATCAAGGTCTGAGAGAGAAGCAAAGGGCAGAGGTGAGCCTCTTTCTCCTTGAAGTATTTGCCAGTTCCTGAGCTAAGAAAAGAGAAGTTCAGCAGAGTTTTGGCAGACTCACCGACCAGGGAACACATATTATAATTCTGGGTCTGTTAGGACATGGAGCCTTGTTATACATCCAGAAAACTTGTACCACAGACAATGAGTGAATAAGAAGTAGACCATTCTTTGGATGGACAGAGACCCAGCTTCTTTTTAATCACTTCATTTTTTTTTTCCCCAATTTAAATAATGTAATCTATCCTTAAACCAGATGCTTGGAAGAATCAAAAGAAAATCCTTTCTGAAGGATTTCTCCAATTTCTGATCTATAGTGTCTGCCAATCAAAAGCACTGAGGCATATTAAAGAACAGATTTGATCAAATACCAAGAAAAAAAAGGATATATGAAAATGATTCACAGGGCATTCAGCTACTGGAATTATTTAACATGAACATTAGAAAACATGATTGAAATATTTAAGAAATTAAATGACATGATAGATATTTTGTCAGAGAAATGATAATAAAGAATCAAATAGAAATTCTAGAGCTATAAAAGTCAATAACTGAAATTAAGAATTCAAAGGATGACTGTAATAGCATATCAGATCACAACAAGAAAAAAAATAGTAAAATGCAAGATCAATCAGAAGAAAATACAGACTAAAGCCCAGAAAGGCAAATGAATGTAAAATGTAAAAAGGGGCATAAGAGACATAGTGAAAAGATATGCTGTCATAGACTAACTCTTAGGTCCATAAAGGCACAACTGACATAACTAAAAGTAGAAATTAGAAAATCCACAATTACAGTGGGATAGTTTAATAATACCTGTGGTGGCTTTTAGGAAATGTTCTCAGGACAACTTCATTAAAAGTAATATTAAAAAGTGTCTTTCTCCAAAGTAATCTATACATTCAATGCAATCTCAATCCAGATTCCATCAGTATTCTTTAAGGATATGGAAAAACCAATCACTAAATTTATATGGAAAGGAAAGAGACCTCGAATAAACAAGGCAGTGTTGAAAAAGAAGAACAAAGTAGGAGGTCTCACACTGCAGGATCTCAAAACCTACTATACAGCCACAGTAGTCAAAACAGCCTGGTGTTATTGATACAATGACAGACACATATACCATTGGAACAGAATTGAGAATCCAGAAATAGATCCATCGACCTATACTTAGCTGATTTTTGACAAAGGGCTGAAATCCATTAAATGGGGAAGAGGTAGTGTCTTTAACAAATGGTTCTGGCAAAACTGGAGATCAATTTGCAGAAAAATGAAACAAGATCCGTACCTCACACCATACACAAAAACTAACTCCAGATGGAACAAAGACTTAAATGTGAAATCTCAAACT
>NW_006924050.1:14009-15100 GCF_000298275.1 Orycteropus afer afer
GAAGGTTGGGCATTCCTACTTCCGTAGTGATACTGCCTCGGAAACCCAAGGAGGGGTCGCTATGAGTCGGGGCTGACTCGATGGCAAACAACAACAACAACAACGTGTGGCATAACTAGACTATCAAGCATAACCCAAAATGCACAGACAGCTGAAGATAAATTAGATGAATAGGACATTCTAAAAATTAAATTTTTATGTGCTTCCAAAGACTTCTCCAAAAGAGTCAAAAGAGAATTCATAGATTGGGAAAAAATATTTGGCAACAACATTTCTGACAAGGGACTTATCTCTAAAATTTATAGAAAACTTCAACACCTCAACAACAAAAAGACAAACAATCCAATTAAAAAATGGAAAGAAAACATGAGTAGACACTTCACCAAAGAGGATACTCAGGCAGCCAGCAAATACATGAAGAAATGCCCACGATCATTAGCCATCAGAGAGCTGCAAATCCAAACAGCAATGAGATAACATCTCACCCTAGCACTAACGACAAAGTTCAACAAGACAGAAAATAACTAACAAATCCTGGTGACAATGTGGAGAGATTGGGACTCTCATACACTGCTGGTGGGACTGTCAAATGATACAACCACTGTGGAAAGCAATATGAGAATTCCTTAAAAAGCTGGAATTAGAAATATCGTTTGACCCAGCAATCCCATTACTAGGTAACACACTGCCGTGGAGTCAGATCTGCCTCATAGTGACCCCTCCTTGGGTTGCCGAGGAAGTATCACTACGGAAGTAGATTGCCCAACCTTCCTTCTGAGGAGTGGCTGGTGGATTTGTACTGGCAGGTTTCTGGTTAGCAGTCAAATGCCTTAGGCACTAGAGCCAGGACAAGAACAGATACATGCACACCCCTGTTCATTGCAGCAACGTTTACAATAGCAAAAAGATGGAAACAACTTAGGTGCCCATCAGCAGAAGGATGGATAATCAAGCTGTGGTACATACACACAATGGAATACTATGCAACACTAAAGAATGATGCAGAATATGCAAAACCCCACATAACATGGATGAACTTGGAGGACATTACATTGAGTGAAATATGTCAATCACAGAAGGACAAATATAGT
>NW_006924050.1:16690-17637 GCF_000298275.1 Orycteropus afer afer
ACACATTTTGTTTCATGACATTGCAATTCCCCACAATGTAACAGCTCTCTTCCCACTTCCTGGCTTTAATTACCTTTTTCCTGTATCCTTTTTCCCATGAATTCCTGCCCTCTGAGCTATCTTCTTTTGCAAATACTGCCTTTCTGACTCCCATGATTGATCGTTGTAAGGAGAGTGTATTTACCTGCTGTAAATGTTCACCTCATATGCCTGTCTAGTGTTTGGTTAGAAGACACAGGAGTGAGTTCAATTTCAGGCCTGAAGGGTGATTAGGGGCCATAGTCTTGGGGGTTTCTTCAGTCTCTATCAGATCAGTAAGTCTGGTCTTTTTTATGATTTTGAGTTTTGTTCCACATTTTTCTCCCCTTTCCAGGATCTCTCCTATTTTGATCCCTTTCCAAGTGATTGACAGTGGTAGGAAGGCACCATCTAGTTCTTCTGGGTTCATGGTCATATAAGCTGAGATTCACATGGTCTGCAAGTCCCTTAGACTAACTGCCCATGCTTCTTTGGTTTTCTTCATTCTTCTTTGCTCTGGATGAGGAGAGACCAATTGTGTCATCTAGATGGCTTCTGGCAAGCTTTTAAGACCCCAATAGCTACTCACCAAAGCAGGATATAGAACAATGTTTTTGTGTTGTATGTTATGCCAGTTGAGCTTGATGTCTCCCTCAACTATGGTCCCAAGGCTTCAGGTCTAATAACTTGCTCTCTCAGGATGGTTGGCTGTGTCTAAGAAGTTTTCATAACTTTGCCCCTTGTTAATTCTAATTATATGGACATTCTCACAGCACATACAAATATGTATGCAGAAGTATCATCTGACAGATGTTATTTGTTCATGTACCTTGTTTATTTATTTATTTTTAAATTATTGTGATTTGGGTGAAGATTTACAGAGCAAATTCACTTTCCATACAGCAGTTCACATATACTTTCTCTCATGT
>NW_006924051.1:0-696 GCF_000298275.1 Orycteropus afer afer
GAAGAAAACCAAAATTCATGCAAATAATTATTCCTAGTGACCGGTACACCATCTGATCTGCAGCCTGTATGACTTTGAGACCAGAAGAACTAGATGATGCCCAGCTACCACTGTCATCCACTTGGAAGGGGGTCTATGTAGGAGATCCTTGATAGAGTGGGGGAACAATGTGGAAAAAAACTCAAAATCATTTGGAGGAAAAAAAAAAAAAAAAGGGTAAGTGGGACCATGTTTGCTGGTGCGATAGAGCCTGGTGGAACCACTGAAACTATGGCCCCTAGCTTCCCTTCAGGTCTAGAATTGAACTCACATCTCGGGTTTCCAGCCAAACAAAAGACAGGCATATGAGTTGAACATTTACCTCAGGTACATACACTCCTTGAAGAGGACAATCATGGGAGAAAAAAAGGCTGCTTATGCACAGGGAGACAGTTCAGGGGGCAGGAGTGCATGGAGGGATGGTCACAGGGAAGAGGTAACTATGGGGAAGACCTAGGAAGGGAGCTGTTGTATTATGGTAAACTGTGGTCAATGTCATGAGACAAAGTGTATGTGAACTGCTGTATGGAAAGTGAATTTGTTCTGTAAATTTTCACCCAAATCACAATAATAAATAAATAAATAAATGTGATTCTAGAGGGTTTTTAACAAAAATTGGTAAACATACGATTGGAAAATGGAAGAAAGGAGATTCTT
>NW_006924051.1:2191-3141 GCF_000298275.1 Orycteropus afer afer
CAAGGGAGCAGAAGTGCTGTGTCAGTGGGCCTGGAACACAGAGCTGAAGCCCAGGGATGAAAAGTTCCACCCAGAATCCAGTAATTGTGGCTGATAGTCAGATTCTGGAGATTGGGGGTATTGCCCAATGGTCTCAGAGAAAAGAAGATTAATTTCAAGATTTGAGAACTAATGTAAATTGTTCTGTTATGATTTGGACTTGCTTGGTGCCCTTTATTCCTTCTTTTACTCCAGTTTATCCCATTTGTAATGAAAATCTCTACCATGCCCAACCTATCATTTTACTTTGGAAATAGATAACTTGTAGTCTAGATTTCACAGGTTCATACATGAAGAAAAAAATTTGTCCCAGGAAAGAATATGTTTAAAGTCTCATCTATATTTGATTTACATGATTCAGAAGACGAAATTTGAACTTGGAGTTGATTTAAGACCTCTGGGCTGATATGATGGGGTGAATGTATTTTGCATATGGCAAGAACATAAATTTTGGGGGTACAAAGTGTGAAATGCTATGGATTGAACTGTGTGCCTGAAAAATATGATATGTGTTGTAAATTATAACCTCTATGTCTGTGCTTATAATCCCATTTGGGAAGAGTTTTTCATTGTTATGATAATGAGGTAAGACTAGTGTAGAATGTGTCCAGTCAATCTCTTTTGAGACATAAAAATTAAACAATCAAGTGAGGAAGCATTACTGAAGGCAAAAGGCATCAAGTCACATAAAGATCATCCAGGAGTAAAAGCTAAGAGACAAAGACTTCCCCTAGAGTAACAGAGAGAGAAAGGCTACCCTAGATCCCGTACCCTAAATTTGCACTTCTACACCTTAGACAATGAGAAAATTAATTTGTTTGTTGCATTTCTGATACAGCAGCACCAGATAACTAAGATAGTTCCCAACCTGCCAAACCAAATACAGATCTGACTAATAAAGACACTGATAA
>NW_006924051.1:4616-5991 GCF_000298275.1 Orycteropus afer afer
AGTAGTTTAATTCCATCCTGATCAAATTTTACAGGTCTGTGATTCAAATTATTCCACGTTGTTGCCTGAAAGACTTCATCAGGAGTGAATTTGTTCTGCTTGGAAGCTTTACTTAGTATTCTAGAAAGACCTCTGTGATTAGCCAAATCAAAACCTTTCAGTGGCGGCAGCAGCCACCTTCAGACTGAAACTTTCCAGCTGACTGTTCTAACAAAACACTATCCTCTCTTTAATCAAGGGCAAAAATATGCAGTTTTGTTTCTTGCTTTCAGTAAATAACTGAACTGTGAGTAAAAAGTGGAATTTGAAGGAGATAAGAGTCAATCCTCCCAGCCCACTCCAGGTAAACAAGGTGCTTCCTATCCAATGCCACTCTGCATAAATCCTCCCAATCCTTTCACCCCAGCTCCACACTCAAAGGAGCCTTTTAGAATCTTTCTGCCAAGCTTTGCTGCTGAACCCAGGCAACTTACATTCATGTGAAAAATCCCAGTAGGAGCACGTGCAGTCCCATGGTTATGAAGCAGATTCCAATCCTAAGTGCATCTTTTAGTGAAATGTGTTGTTGTTGTTGTTATGACACTTCTTGGGTTTCTGAGGCAACCCAACCTTCTACGGAAGTAGATGCCCAACCTTCTTTCTGAGGAGTGGCTGGTGGGTTTGAACCTCCAGCCTTCTGGTTAGCAGTCAAGTGTTTTAGGCACTACGCTACCAGAGCTCCCAGTTAAATGTTTAGGTAAGTCAGAATAGTTACCGCACTGTTCTTATGTAGCATTACTTTAGTGCAAGAAGTGTCTCAAAGCCTTTCAGTGATTGAAAAGTTGTGTGTGCAGCAAATGAAGGTGATTGTGATAAAGAATTTGTTGCAAGTAGAGGTTTGTTCAATTGTTTCAAAATGAGAAAAAATTTACATAACATTACAGGGCCATGCAAAAGTTGTCCATAAGTAGAATGGTCGCAACCCAGAGATTTACTGGACAGCAGGGGATTCTCTTCCTGACCAAACAGAGGCACTTTAACTGTACTTAGCAGCCAGAGTCAGTTTTAGGTTAATTCACCTGCTTATTGCAAAAGCCTCATTTCCTGAGGCCTTCAGGAGTCATAGCTTTCCTTGTGTTACTCAGACATTTGGCACATTTCCCAAGTCTAGGCAGAGATTCTAAATAGCCATCATCCAGTTGCCTCAGCCTTTTCATTTATTTATTTTTAAGCTTATTGAATGGCATCTCTTCCAGCTTAAACACGCATACAAGTAGAAAATTCTGATTTCTCCTTTCATGCATGGTTAGAAGTTTATTGTTATCATTTGCTGGTCTGCTAAGTGCTTTGATGACTTTAGTAGGCAAGCAAGTATCTCCAGTTTATGGCTGAGTAC
>NW_006924051.1:10046-10550 GCF_000298275.1 Orycteropus afer afer
CCCCATTATATTTTCAAATTATCTTCCCTCCCTTACCTATCAAAATCTGAAATTTTCAAGGAGAATTACCTCAAAAACTACTTTCAAGTATCCTTTTCCTCCTCTAGTCAGAATTACTTCTTCCCTTTGAGCAATTATCCTGTCACACTATACCTGTATTACAGCACTTAATATATTATGTCTTACTTTATGTTTAGTTGTTTTAAAAACTTCATTCTCCCACACTAGACTGTGATCCCTTAGAGCCTATCAAGTCTTAGTATCTTTGTGTCCCACATTTCATCTAGTACCATGCATAAAGAGTGAGTAGTTAATGCAAGCTTACTGCTCTGGTTGAACCCAATTGACTAACAGTATTTTTATATAAAAATAAATAAATATGTCCTGAGAACCGAGTTAACACTTTTCTACAAAAGGGATATATTGAACTTTAATTTTAAGCATGCATTATTGCATTTTTCAGGTATGACAAAGTCTCATTACAGATTCATCAAGGTTTTGTCT
>NW_006924051.1:14799-15991 GCF_000298275.1 Orycteropus afer afer
TAATCACCTCATATGCATGTGAGAGCTGGACAATGAATAAGGAAGACCAAAGAAGAGTTGATGCTTTTGAGTTGTGGTGCTGGCAAAGAATGTTGAAAGTACCATGGACTGCTAAAAGAACTAACAGATCTGTCCTGGAGGAAGTGTACCTGAAATGCTCCTTGGTCATGTTGTCAGAAGGGACCATTCCCTGGAGAATGATGTCATGCTTGGTAGGGTGGAGGGTCAACAAAAGAGGGGGAGGTCTTCAACAAGATGGATTGACATGGCTGCTGCGCTGATGGGCTCCAGTATAGTGGGGATCATGGAGCTGGCACAGGATTGGGCAGCATTTCATTCTGCTGTGCGTGGGGTCACTATGAGTAGGAAACAACTCGATGGCACCTAACAACAACAACAGCAGTCTGAAATTGATCAAACATTCAATTCTGATATACTGATGATTATTGGTGATTGGAATGCAAAAGTTGGAAACAGAGAAGAAACATTGGTAGCTGGAAAAATATGGCCTTGGTGATAGATATGATACCAAAGATCGTGTAATAGAATTTTCCAAAACCAATGACTTATTCATTACAAATATCTTTTTTCAACAATGTAAATGGCACCTATACATGTGGGCCTCACCAGATGGAATACACAGGAATCAGATCGACTACATCTGTGGAAAGAGGCAATGGCGAAGCTCAATATCTTCAGCCAAAACAATGCCAGAAACTGACTGTGGAATAAACCACCAATTGCTAATATGCAAGTTCATGTTGAAGCTGGAGAAAATTATAACAAGACCATGAGAGACAAAATGTAACCTTGATTATATCCCACCTGAATTTAGAGACCACCTGAAGAATACAATTGATACATTGAACACCAGTGACTGAAAACCAGACTAATTGTGGAAAGACACCAAGAACATGATACATGAAGAAAGCAAAATATCATTAAGAGGACAGGAAAGGAAGAAAAGGCCTAAATGGATGTAAGAAGAGACTCTGAAATTTTCCCTTGAACAGAGATAGCTAAAGCAAGTGGAAGAAATGACACAATAAAATGGTCAAATGGATTCAAGAGCAGTTCGAAAAGACAAATTCAATTATTATAATGAAGTGTGCAAAGACATGGAGTTAGGAAACCAAAAGTGAAGAACACACCCAGCATTTTTCTTGCTGAAATAAGTAGGAGAAAAAAAAAA
>NW_006924051.1:16091-18180 GCF_000298275.1 Orycteropus afer afer
CCCTCAAAGACCTGCTACTGCTTGAAACAGATCATAAAAGTATGTGTCTCTGGTCTTTTATTTGAACTGTTTCTGATGATAGTATGAAATAAAAGGATCATCAATTTGCAAATTACTGTGATTGATATTATGCACACTGTACATAAATTCTCTCTACTCTGTTAAGAGTTTATCTAGAGTTTTAAAATCTTCTCTTAAAACTGATGAGTCGACCCATAGGGAAACATTGTTATACTAATCAACACTGTTTTAAGTTTCTACATGACTTCCATGTAGATTGTAAAACTAAAAACCTATTGTCAACAAGTTGATTCTAACTCATGGTGACTTTATATGTTGAAGAGTAGAACCGCTCCATAGAGGTTTATTGGCTGTAATCTTTTTGTTAATAAGTAGTCAAGTCTTTATTTCACAGCAATGCTGGGTATGTTTGAACTACAAGACTTTAGATTAGTAGAGAAGCACCAATATTAAGTCATTAAAAAGCTTAAAATTGTCATCAGTTAAAATGTAATCTGTTCATCAATTTTATAATGCTGTTGTTGTTATGTGCCATCTAGTTGTACCCAACTCATAGCGACTCCTCCTTGGGTTTCCAAGGCAGTATCACTACCAAAGTAGATTGCCCCATCTTCCTTCCAAGGAGTGGCTGGTGGGTTTGGACCACCAGCCTTCTGGTTAGCAGCCAAGTGCCTTAGCCACTGTGCTATCAGAGCTCCCAATTACATAATAACTACCTTATTTTCAAAGACACTGGAAACCATTTGAGGGGTTTAACCAAGAAGTGATGATACGATAGATTTGAGGAAGCCAAACTGGAGGAGTTAGCCTGAAGTTTAGAGTACAGAAATTCACCTGACATAGTAAAGGTGGTTTAACTAGAGGGATTGGTAGTTGGAACTGAGAGGCATAGTGGATTTGAAATATAAATTAGAAGTAGATTCAACATGATTTGAAATGAATTGAACAGGGTTAAGAGAGAAGGGAGATGGAAAAATCAAAGAAAACTACTTGGTTGCTAACTTGAGGGTTAGTAAGTTGGGGTCACCAAGAGTCAAAATTGACTAGATGGCAACTAAAAGCAACAAGAAAGTGTGTGATAGGGAGAAGAGAGCAAACACTGGATTAGAGCAAGAAGTAATTATTTAAATTTTGAACTTGCTAAGTGTTCATTGCCAAAGAGTAACTCAGTTGGGAGTATTTAGTAGGCAGCTATACAAATGAATCTAGAACTCAAAAGAAATATCTCTGTTAAAGATACAAATTAGGACATCAATATGTATGATGTTAAGTCTTGGGAAATAAGGAGTGATGTAGAGTAGAAAGAATATAATGGGAGAAGAAAAGAAATAACATCCCAAGGATCAACCTCAGATAATGTAAAGACAGGAAAAAATACTTCAAAAAGGGGACTAAGTAGTCCAGTGCATAACAGAATTCAAGAGAAGAAAATGTTTTTAAAAGAGGGAGTATTCAATAGCAGCAGAAGCTATATATAGTGAGTTGATGTAAATACATACTGAAAAAATATTTTAGGTTCAGCAGGAAGAAAGCTATAACTATAGTAATAATAGTGTCTGGCTATACCTGTAGACCTTGCCAGATGGAATATGCCAGAGCTCATATGCTCAGGAATCAGAATGACTATATCTGTGTAAAGGTGAAAACAAGATTGCAGTGGGATAATGGAACATGATAAAATGGAAACAGTAAGCAGGCATCAATAGAATAGATTCTCCTGCTTTGACAGAATGAAAGAAGTATGGACACAGCCAGGCATATAAGCTTGTGGTAAATATGTTGATGGTTTCTATTTCTCTCTAAAGTTTAAGGTCAGATCATTTGGCATAATATATACATGGACATAAATTCATAAATACAAAAACTGAATTCCATTCATAGAAATTATTAGCATATACATAAACACATATATAAACTCATAAATCCATATGTTGTTACATGCCGTCGACTCAGATCTGACTCATAGCGAGCCCTCCTTGGGTTTCTGAGGCAGCATCACTACGGAAGTAGATTGCCCAACCTTCCTTCCAAGGAGTGGCTGGTGGGTTTGAACTGCCAGCCTTCTGGT
>NW_006924051.1:18674-19356 GCF_000298275.1 Orycteropus afer afer
GGTCAATTCAAAATCTTTTTTTTTTTGCAGTTCCTTCCCCTCTTCTCCCACCCCTGGCAACCGACATAGAAAGGTTCCCTCCATATATAAACCTTTCCTTGACCCACCACCACAACAAAGTAATGCTATATTTTCCTTCTGTGATTGACTTATGTCACTCAGCATAATGTCCTCCAAGTTCATCCATATTATGCGATGTTTTGCAGACTCTACATTATTCTTTAGTGCTTTATAGCATTCCATTATGTGTATGTACCATAGTTGGTCATCCATTCTTCTGCTATAAATCTTGGAGATAAGTCCTTTGCCAGATATGTAATTGTGGACAAATATGAATTTGTTGCTGTCATTTTTGTTATGTGTGCTTTTTTATTGTGTTGATTTCTTGGTTCCATAAAATTTTCTATGCTGAGTTGGTTTTGTTTATGAGTCGTGTTATCACTTCTTTCATTGCTTTTGTTTTAGTATTTGTTGAATATTTATGCTGGTCCTCTTTTTTTATGTGAAGGTTTATCATTTTTCTTTGAGGTTACCCTGTGACTTATAGTTTTCTTCCCAAGTTTAGAACAGTCCGTTCTATCTTATAGTTGTCTTGACTTCCCTACCATGTAGAAGTTGTGTAATGACACAGTTTTTCCCTCTTTTTGGTTTGTAGTTGTCCTCATTTGTTAATTGATGTCTC
>NW_006924051.1:19456-21497 GCF_000298275.1 Orycteropus afer afer
AAAGGTCCTGGGTAGCTTGATAGACCAAAGAAGGTCCTGGGTAGCTTGATAGACCAAAAGGTCCTGGGTAGCTTGATAGACCAAATAAAAGGTATAATTAGTGGCACAGTGGTTAAAGAAATTGGCTGCTGACCAAAAAGTTTGGAAGTTCAAGTCCACCAACTACTCTGTGAGAAAAAGGTGAAGCAGTCTGCTGCCATAAATATTGACAGAGTTGAAAACCCTGTGGGAAGTTCTACTGTGTGTTATAATGTTGTTATGAGTTGGAAACTACTTTATGGTAATGCCTGAGGGTTTTTTTTCGGGGGGAGTAAGAAAACTAGAAAAGAGAAAATTTTATCAGATAATGCAATATGTGAATTTAGAATTTCATAGGTGAAGTTGAAGGGATAATAACCTCTAGGCTGTGCTCCTAGAAAGTGGATATCTGAAACAGAAAGGAGATTGAAATCACTGGAGAAAAATTAAGAAATTGTATGGCTAGAAAATTATTTGGATCATCTATGTGGCCACTGAAGTTACTTACTCCAATGTTAGGAATAGAGGTAGCAAGGACAATGAGCCAGAGTCTAGAGTATTTTTGGAATTGTGGTGGGTACATGACAAGGCAGGGTAGTAAACATGTGATATAGTCAAACAGCATAATCTAGCATAATCTAGATTAGGGCTGGGGTCCCTTTAATCAAGAACAGCTTTTTGTATTATACATCCTTATTATTAAAAGTGAAAAAGAATTAAAAATTACAGAAAAAAAGAAAATACAATCTAATCATGCAGACCACCACTTATGAGTCAGTGTCATACAGTTATGGCTTGCATATTGTTATGAGACTACAGACTATGCCTCTGGTATTTCACATACCTTCAGGGTCACCCATGGTGGACATGTTTCAGTGGAGCTTCCAATATAAGACAGATGGAGAAGAATGGGATCATCCACTTCTGAAAAATTTCACCAGTGAAAACCTTATGAATAGCAGTGAAACATGTCTGTTGTATTGCTAGCCCTGAAACACAGTCTGATATAATGCCAGTAGATGAGCCCCTCAAGTTGGAAGGTGCTCAAAATACAACTGGAGAAGAGCTGCCTCCTCAAAGTAAAGTTGACTTTAATGATTTGGGTGGATTAAAATGTTCATAACTTCCATTTATTGCTGGATTATGAATTAAAATGGAAAGAAACAGCTACAAACATCCATTAATAATTAGAATTTGGAATGTATGAAGTATGAAAATTGGAAGTTGTGAAAAAGGAAGTGGAAAACATAAAAATTGATATTCTAGGCATTGCGAGCTGAAAAGGACTGGTTTTGGTCATTTTGAATCAGACAAGCATATGATCTGCTATGTTGGGAATGACAAATTGAAGAGTAAAGTATCACAGTCATCATACAAAGAATGTTTCAAGATGTGTCTTGAAGTACAATTAAGTTAGTGATAAGATAGAATTCATCAGCTTACAAGGAAGAACAGTTAATACTACTATTATGCAAATTTACAAACCAAATACTAAAGCCAAAGATGAAGAAACTGAAGATTTTTACAAACATCTACAGTCTGAAAAGGGAGACAAACTTGTCTGATGGTTTGTCCTACCATGGTGACATGTTGATGTGAGTTTTGAGGCTGAGCCACTGGTGTTTCAAACCCAGCGGGATGCACATGATGCACAGGTATCAGCCCAGCTTACAGATGGAGACAGACTAGGAAGAAGGAAGAGGCCTTCCACTTCTCAAAGAACTGGCCAGAAAAAAACTTATGAATAGCAAAGAGATACTGTCTGATATGTTACTACACAACTTTATGAATAGTCTGGTTAGGTTAGAAGACTCTCAAAATAGGACTGGGAAAAAGCTGCATCATCTGAGTAAACCCAGCCTTATTGCTATGGATAAGGTATAGCTTTCAAGACCTCCATTTGCTGATGCAGCACCACTCAAATTGAAGAGAAACAACTACAGACATCCATTAATCATCAGAACATGGAATGTGTGAAGCATGAATCTAGGAAAAGTGGAAGTTGTCAAAAATGAAATGGAAC
>NW_006924051.1:21782-22373 GCF_000298275.1 Orycteropus afer afer
CAAAGATGGGGAAATTGAAGATTTTTATCAACTTCTCCAGTCTGAAATGACCAAACATGCAATCAGGATGTGTTAATTATCACTGGTGACTGGAATGCCAAAGATGGAAACAGAGAAGAATCACTGGTATTTGGAAAATTTGGCCTTGGTGACAGAAATAATTCTGGAACTTGCATGGTAGAATTTTGCAAGGCCAGTGACTTGTTCATTGCAAATACCTTTTGTCAACAACACAAATGGCGGCTCTACACGTGGACTTCACCAGACAGAACACACAGGAATCAGATTGACTACATCTATGGCAAGAGGCAATAGAAAACCTCAATATCTTCAACCAAAACCAGGCCAGAAGCTGATTGTGGAACAGACCATCAACTGCTCATGTGCAAGTTCAACTTGAAGTTAAAGATGATTAAAACAAGTCCAAGAGAGCCAAAATATGATGTTGAATATATCCCTCCTCAATTTAGAGATCATCTAAAGAATAGATTTGATTCATTGAACACCAATGACCAAAAACCAGAAGAATTGTGGGAGGATATCAAAAACATTATCCATGAAGAAAGCAAGAGATCACTAAAAAGATGAGAA
>NW_006924052.1:0-4836 GCF_000298275.1 Orycteropus afer afer
CCAAGATTATCTTCTGTGTCTGTGTTAATTGGTTTCCCTTTTCTTTGTTGAAGAGGGTCTGTGCAATCTTTCTGCTTAGTCCGCCATCTTGCCCCACCTCTCAATCTTGCATTGTATATTTTTATCCCACCACATCCTGACTTTTTCCCCAGTAATTATAAATTAGGGAAATTATGTAATTAGGAGACAAGGATTTTTTTAATTATTATTTTTATTGTGATTTTTCATACAGCAGTTCATACACATTTTGTTTCATGACATTGACTGCAATCCCCACAATGTAACAGCTGTCTTCCTACTTCTTCCCTGTAGTTACCTCTTCCCTGTATCCTTCTTTCCTATGCATTCCTGCCCCGTGAGCTACCTGCTTGTGCAAATACTGCCCTTCTGTTCTCCCATGATTGATCATTCTAAGGAGTGTATCTACCTGGTGTAAATGTTCACCTATATGCCTGTCTATTGTTTGCCAGAAGCAATGGGAGTGAGTTCAATTCCAGACCTGAAGGGTAACTAGGGGCCATAGTCTCAGGGGTCCCATCAGGGTCTCTCAGACCAATAAACCTGGTCTTTTTTATGATACTGAATTTTGTTCCACATTGTTTTCCCAGGATTTCCTGCACTGATCCCTTTCCAAGTGGTTGACAGTAGTAGCCAGGCACCATCTAATTCCTTTGGTCTGATGGTCATATAGGTTGAGTTCACATGGTCCACTAGTACCCTGGACTAATTGTTTCCATGTGTCTTTGGTTTTCTTCATTCTTCTTTATTCTGGATGAGGAGAGACCCATTGTTGCATCTAGATGGCTGCTTGCAAGCTTTTAAGATGCCAGTCACAATTCACCAAAGTAGGATGTAGAACAGTATTTTTCTGTAGTTTACTATGCCAATTGAACTCGATGTCTCTCATGACCATTGTCCTGAGCCCACAGGTCCAACCACTTGCTCCATCAGAGTGGATGACTATGCCTAAGTTATCATAACTTTGCCCCCTGTAGTTGTATTTATTTGGACATTCTTACAGCACATACAAATATGTATATACAAATATCATCTGCCAACTTTATATATGATCATGGGTATTCCCTTTTGCCTAGCCATACCTGATCATTCAGCCTGTCTACCCATCTATTTACCTGTAGATTAATATTTGTTATCACTGGTAATGCAGTATTGTATATGTTTATTTGTGTTGTCCGTACCTCTTGTACACCTCTCTATGTCTTCCTTTTCCTTAGTGTTATTGTGTTGGTCACTTGATTTGGTATATTGCCTTTCCCTTCATCCAAATCAATATTTGTCTCTTACCTACCTAGCAATATTCTCTCCTCTACCCTCCCATTCCTGGTAACCAGCAAAGAAATTTTCCTTCCATACATAAACCTTTCCTTGAATTTTTATAATAGTGAACTAATAGAACATTTTTCCTTCTGTGATCGACTTATTTCACTCAGCATAATGTCCTCCAAGTTCATCTATGTCATGCAGTGTTTTGCAGAATCTACATTATTATTTAATGGAACATAGTATTCCATTGTGTGAATGTACCATAGTTTTGTTATCCATTCTTCTGTTAATGGGCACTTAGGTTGTTTCCATCTCTTTGCTGACATGGATATTTTAAATTGCTGTTACAAATGTGTTTAAATATTTTAAAGAAACATGAACATAGTAAATTAAAAAAAAGGAAACTACTAAAATCCAAAATATGAAAATTTTTGAACTGAAAATGTTGTGTTAGGCTGGATTCTCTAGAGAAGCAAAACCAGTAAAGCTTATAGAGGGAGAGAGAGAAAGAGAAATTTGTCTTAGGAAAATGGCTCCCACACTTATAGAAGTTGGCAAGTCCCAAATTCTTGGATCAAACGTCAAGCTGGAGGCTTTTCCCAACTCACACAGGTGCAGGGGCTGGTATAGGCAATATATAAGCTGTTGACTCGAACGAATGATGAATCCAAGATCACGAGGCTGAAAGGTGGATTGTTCACTCATGGACAGTTGTAGGCAGCGCAACAGGATCCCAAATCCCAATCCACAGAAGAGTGTCTCTTTTCCAAGGATGTCCATAAATATATTGGAAGCAGGCCACACTCCTAGGGAAACTCCCAATCAACTGGTTGGCTGCTCAAAACATGTACATCCAATCTCATCATGGGAATAACCCACATCACAACTGCTTAAACCACTCAGACTTGTGATCCAACCAAGTTGACACACAACTCCAACTATCACAATTGTAATACCACTGTATGGGCTGGCTGGCAGATTTGATATTGCAAAAGAAAAGATTGATAAACTTTAAGACAAAGCAATAGAAATGATACAAACTGAAATACAGATTTAAAAAAAGCAGAAAAACAAGCATCAGAGCTTTAGCGCCTTGTGAAACAATATGAAGCAGTCTCATGTTAATTAAAGTCCCAGAAGGAAATGTATTTGAGAAAATAATAGCTGCAAATTTTCAATGCTTGATGAATAATGTAAACCCACTAGAAGCTAAGCAAACTTGAAGAAAGCATTTGGAATTCCTAGATGACAAAGAACTTGTAGCCAGAAGCTAGTAGACACTTACAATTAAATTATAAGAAGACAAATTGAAAACTATAAAAATGGGCAAAAGATTTGAACAAATATTTTACAAGAGAGACATGTTAATTACTTCATTTTTATGCTAATAGTGCACATTATACTTTTTTTTTTTTTTTTTGCAGCTGCACCCTCCTTCCCCTTGGGTTTTCTCAAGCACACTATGCTTTTTTTTTTTTTTTATAAACCATATGTATATATATAAAAAAAAAACAACTCACTGCCATCTAGGCAATTCCAACTCAAAGCGACCACCTTTGGATTTCCAAAGTGATAAATCTTTATGAAAGTAGATTACCCAGTCTTCCTTCCATGGAGTGGGTGGTGGGTTTGAACTGCCCACCTTTTGAGTTAGCAGTCAAATTCTTTAGGCATTGCACCACAGAGCTCCAGCTTATCCTAAAATTTATATGAAGTCTAAAGGTCAAAAATAGCCATGAGGGGAGGAGACAAGATGGTATCCTGGTGACACATTCCACCCAAGCTCGTTACAACAGAGACCTGAAAAAACAAGTGAAATAAATAGAGATAATAGTTCTGGAACTCTAAGCATCAAATAAGGGGATAAAGAATTGGATTAACTACCAATTGGAAAGGGACACAGAAAGAAAACAGTAATTGAGGAGAGAGACAGAGCAGGGAACTGACACAGTTACCATTTTGTGACACAGAAGGCAACATACACAGGTGAGGAGAAGCCAACCTCACAGAATCCCCACTGAGACAGAGACTCATGTGTACAGATCTGGATTGAAACTAGGTGATCAGAATATGAGCTGGTTTGGGAGAGGAAGGTGCAGGGAAGCAGACCAAGAATTTCAGTGGCATGGGCAACCAAAGAGCAAGGAGGGAGCCAATAAATGAAGATGAAACAACTCACTGGTAATGAACACTAGCCCTTTGGGTTGAGGGTCCATGCAGAGGGGATGGTCTGTGAGGTGGCAGTTGGAGATGCTGGACAGGTTGCCCACCTTGACTGAGTTGCATCAGGAACTGGATAATTGTGTTGGCCCAGAAGTGCACTGGGCTCATGCCCATGAATGGCAACTGGAGACCTTCTTCATTATACCTTCCTGGTGACCCAGATGAGGTCCTTCCCTACCCCTACTGACTTCATGGCTAGGGATACCCCCCTTTACTGCCCCGCCTACTCAGTTTGCTCAGATCTCCTACCATCATCAGGGGCCATCCATAGCACTGTGCTCTCAGCAGACTGAACCACTCACCTGAGGATAGTGCTTTGCATGCCTGGAACTTGTATGATTAACAGGGTATGCTATCACGGAGCATGAGCTGCAAGAAGCTTTGGTTGTTGGAGGTACACACATACACTGACCATGTGCCAGGGTTCTACAGCCTCCATGAGCAAGCAGTTCAACAGATCATGTGACAGTTACCTGCCACCACTGAGGCTGGTGGTGTGAGTCCCAGCTGATAGGGCTGTGTGCAGGCTGCTATAGAAACACAGGCAACCATTGCTGCACTGTCTCCTTTTTTTTCTTTCTTTTTTCCATTCTTCTTCCCTTTTATTTATTTATTTCCTCTTCTTCTTCCTTCATTTTTTAACCATTTGTTTCATCCCTTCTTTTTTTCTCTGCCTCATCCAGTGGGAGGCAGATATTGTCTCTCCACTGGTCAGCCAAACTTACTACACCTACCACCTACTACCCCACTCAAGGCTAGTGCCTTCACCTGATACTGCACCACTGGATCAATGAAAGATGGTGGACAACACCTGTGCATCCCACCTGCATATGCTCTTCACAACCAACAGAGTCCCACTTCCACACTCCCACCAGTGACTTCACCCACCTAGAGGCGGTGGAAACTTCACCAGTGCTGTGAAACCAATGAGCAAAGTAGCACAGCCACTCTGTCTGTCTGGATATATGAAAACAAAGCAAAACAAAAAAATCAATGCAAAACAAACCAACACATAATTCAACAAGTAAATACAGCAACTCCAAAAGGTCTCAGAGACAACAACTTCAAATCAAACAAAGAAGCAGGAAAAGATGGCATAGCAAGTGATCAAAATAACTAGGAAACCTACCTGAGGAAAAACAGGTAATAGAGCTTTCTGGTAAGAAAGTCAACACACACACACAGCAATTAGAAATCCAGAAGATAATACTAAAATTTTGGAGATAGAGAACACATTGGAAAAACAAAAGAGCAGAGTCAAGTCAATTGAAGAATAGATCAGTGAATTAGGAGACAGATCCCTTGACACCAATTTGTATGAAGAGAAAT
>NW_006924052.1:4936-13694 GCF_000298275.1 Orycteropus afer afer
AAGAGGAAAAATGCACACATGATTGGAATTTCAGAACAGGAGGAGGCAAAAAAACAAAAAACCCACAAAGAGAATTATTGAAGATTTGCTAGCAGACTTCCTTAATACCATGAAAGATAAAAAGAAATCCATTCAAGGAGCTTAATGAATGCCTTAGGACAGATCCCAAAAGAAAGTCATCAAGACTTATCATAATCAAACTTTCCAAAACCAAAGACAAAGAAAGACTTGAGAGCAGCTCTAGAAAAATGAAATGTCTCAGCAGAGACCATGCAGACAAGAAGTCAATGGGATGACATATACAAAGCATGGAAGGAAAAAAAAAAAATGCAGACCAAGAATTACATATCCAGCAAAACTGTCCCTCAAATATGATGGCAAAATCAGGGCATATCCATATAAATAGAAATTGAGGGAATTTGTGAAAACCGTACCAGCCTTAAAAGAAATGCTGAAAAGAGTCCTATGGACAGAGAACCAATAATATCAGACAACAATATGAGATTAAAACACGAAAACATCACCCAGAAACAATCCAGAAAAAGAATCCTCAAAAATAAAATGAATTTACAAGACTGAAAATGGAGAACCAGAGGTATCAATCTGTAAGCAATGACAACTACAAAGTGAAAAGAAGGAAGAAATGGTAAAATTACAAATTTTCAAATGGGGTTGAAGTTAGAATGATATCAAGATAGAACAGACTATTCCAAACTTAACAAAAACCAAACCAAACCCATGACCACTGGGTCAGTTACAACTCATAGTGACCCCTATTCTGGTTAACTAGTGCCACTCTGACAAGAATATGCCACATATGGGATGGCCTTAACAAACAGGTATTTATTCTCTTACAGTTTGGAGGCTTTAAGTCCAAGTTCAAAGTGCCAGGCTCTAGGGGCTGTGTGAAAGCCCCTCAATCTTGGGCTTCAGCTCTGCCTCTTGCTCCCGGCCCACTGAAGCTAGAGCATCTCTTCACTCAGACAGCTACTGGCTGCTGGTTAACAAGCCCAAGGTTGACTAAAATGGCACAGTCCTGATGTTACCAAACCACATGGCAGGCCATTAATTTAAGTCCATTGAAAAGTCCCAAAGTCGGCAGAGCATGGCAGGCTGCTGAACAATGACAGCTACATCCAGGGTTCAATCATTCCATAAGCTAGAGACCATTCCCAAAGCTGTTTCTTGTATATAGGAAGCAGACCACATATCCAAAGCAGCTACTCAGCTGCTCCAATAGATTCCACCATGGAGTTAATTACCAATCTCACCATGAGGAATAGCTGCATTCAGCTGCCCAGTCACTCAGCCAGGCCCAGCCAAGTTGACACACAAACTTAGTCACCACAACAACACTGGGTTTCCAAGTTGTAAGGCTTTATGGAAATAGATTGTTTTATCTTCCTCCTGCAGAGCAGCTGGTGGGTTTGAACTGTTGACCTTCTGGTTAGCAGCCAAATGCCTTACTCACTGTTCTGGTTACCCAGTGCCACTCTGACAGGAATATACCACAAATGGGATGACCTTAACAAACAGGAGTTTATTCCTTCACAATTTGGAGGCTTTAAGTCCAAGTTCAAAGTGCCAGGCTCCAGGGGCTGGGTGAAAACCCCTCAGCCTTGGGCTTCAGCTCTGCCTCCAGCTCCTGGCCCACTGAAGCTAGAGGCTTTTCTTCACTCAGACAGCTGCTAGATGCTGAGCTGCCAAGCCCAAGATTGACAAGTAAAAAAGGCACAGTCCCGATATTACCAAATGATGTGGCAGGCCATTAATTCAAGTCCATTGTAAGTCCCAATGTTGGCAGAGCATGGCAGGCTGCTGAACAATGACATGGCTACATGCAGGTTTCAAGGTGCCATAAGCTAGAGACTATCCCCAAAGCTTCTTCTTATATACAGGAAGCAGACCACATACCCAAAGCAGCTACTCAGCTGCTTGTGGAAGATCCCACCATGGAGCTGATTGCCAGTCTCACTATGGGGAATAACTACCACCAGCTGCCCAGCCAAGTTGACACACAAACATAACCACCACACCCACTATCTCACCAAAGCTCCTTAGGAAGAGAAATATAAATTATTAAACACAAAGACTATTAACAAACCTTCTAACCAAAATAAGGAGAAAATCATAAGGACTTAGTAAAGACAAAATCAACAACAACAAAAACTCTGACCCAGATGTCTTCACTGGAGAATTCTACCAAACTCTTAGAGAAGAACTGACATCAATCCTACTTAAATCATTCCACGACATAGAAAAGGATGGAATACTCCTGAATTCATTTTATGAAGCAAGCATAAACCTGATACCAAAGCCAGGCAAAGGCATCATTGAAAAAGGAAAGTATAGAACGACATCTCTCATGAACTTAGATGCAAAAATCCTCAACAAAATCCTAGCCGATAGAATCCAAGATCATACAAAATAAATAAATCACTACCAAGTTGTGTTTATGCCAGGTATGTAAGGATGGTTCAACCTTAGAAAAACAATCAATGTCATTCATACAAAAGTAAAACAAAGAAAAATAAAAGTCTTCAGTCTCTGGTGTGGTTGCCTGTGCTGTCCTCAGCAAAAGAGCTTATTCTTAGGTCCCTGGGATTGAAGGGGAACACTTCTACTTTATGTATCCAAAATGGCCACACCATATGTAAATATTCAAAATGGCTGTGCTCTCTGGAGAGCCAAAAATCCACAACTCAGTTTGTCTCCTTTGTTGTTTACCTTTTTAGTCATCAGCCACCAGTGCAGTTGTACATGCAGCCCTTGGTGGTCAGGGCCTATGTTTAGGTTAGTTCTCAGGTACTAACACTGCTTGGAAATATCCAGATTGTCTGTGGCATCAGGATAGCTGTCAGTCTGCAGCTCCATTAGTCTCCTTATTCACTGTTTCCATTCAGGTTTTTCTACTAGTTAGTATTTAATCCATGTCTGTATCCTTCTTTTCAAAGCTCAGGGCTCCAGGATTATCTTCTGTATCTGTGACAACTGGTTTCTCTTTTCCTTGGGAACAGGGTCTGTGTAGCTGTCTGTCTATTCCGCCATCTTACCAAGGTCTCTTATACTCTTATACCACACATGCTCTTGGTGAGCCATCCCCCATCTCCACCCATCTTTTGAAATGGCAGGATTTCCATCCCAGTCTGTGTGCTCTGACAGAGCCTGGGTATCCTACCCTACCCGACCCCCTGATGATTTTTTGTTTGTTTTAAAATTATTCTCTTTTTTTCTTCCCAAGTTCTAGTTTTTAGATTTTTATCTCTTCCCTTTTCCTTCTTCCCATCTTTTTTTCTTCTTGTGGTTCTTCCCATCCCTTGTTTTTCTTTTTACATTTTTCTCATTTTTTTTTCTTTATTATTCTTTCACTCTAGCTCTTTTCTCTTATTCCCATCTCCCCAGAAATTGTTTTTTTATTCTTTCTCTATTTATATTTCTTTTGTCTTTTTCAAGTATTTCTTTAAATATTTCCTCTCATTTATTGCCTTTCCTTTTTTTTTCCTTTCTCTTTTTGGTGATTGTTCCTGTGTGTTTATGTGGTGTGTGTGTTTTGCCTTCTTGTTTTTACTTTGTTGTTAGTTTTTTTTTGGTTGTTGTTTTTGTCTAACTGAATGGGAGACAGCAACCATGCTTGTATGACCTAACCATACCCACACCTGCTGTAGCCCCACCTCCTGAGTGAGGGACACCCGTTTCTTCTGCACCAACTGGCCAACTCACCCTTAACTGCTCTGCACAAGCAGCTAACAGAGATATGTGCATCCACTGTCATTATCTATCACACCCACCAAAAGATAGTGAACTAGTGAATAGAAGAGCACAGTACCCTTCTTACTCAGATACATCAAAACAAAGGAAAAAAAGTCTTGGGTGAATCACACCAACATATAGTCACCAATTAAATATAATTACAACAATCTCACAATGTCTCAGAGACAACAGACCATCACAATCCACACAAAGAAGCAAGAGAAAGTAGTAGAAACAAGGGGCCAGGATACAGACCCAGAAAACATCCCTGAGGAATACTCAGCATTGGAACTCCCTGATAAGGAATTAAAAAGAATTATATCTGGTCACCTTCAATTGATTTAGAGACAGATCAAGGAAAACACTGAAAAAATTAAGGAAAACACAGAAAAAAACCCTAAAGCAATTTCAGAAGACTACACAATAACTAAATGAAACATTAGAAATGATACAGAATCTACAGATAGAAATCCAGAAGATTAATATTAAAATACTAGAAATAGATAATACATTGAACTGGCAAAGGAGTAGAATAGAATCAATGGAAGACAGAATTAGTGAGATTGAAGACAAATACCTCAATGCTACTTTGGGAAGGGATCAGTCAGAAAAAAGATCAAAACAAAATGAAGAAAGCCTAAGATTCATGTGGAATATCATCAAAAGGGATAAGCTATGTGTAATGAGAATTCCAGAACAGGAAGAGATAAATAAAACCACAGAGAAAATTATCAAAGATTTGTTAGAAGAGAATTTCCCTGATATAAAAGATGAGAATATATCCATTTGATAAGTCCAATGAACCTCAAACAAGATAGACCCCAAAAGAAAATCACAAAGACATATCTTCACCAAACTCATCAAACCAAATATAAAGAAAAAATCCTGAAAGGAGCATGAGAAAAGCAAAAAGTTACATACAAGGGGCAACCAATAAGACTAAGCTGTGATTTCTTGGCAGAAACCAAGCAGGTGAAAAGGCAATGGGATGATATATATATAAAAGCCTGAAAGAAAAAACATTTCCAACCAAGACATATATACCCTGCAAAATTGTTCCCCAAATATGATGCTGAAATTAAGACATTTCCAGAGGAGCAGAAATTAAGGGAATTTGTTAAAACCAGATCAACCTTACAAGAGATACTAAAGGAGTCCTTTGGACAGAGAACCAACAACAGCAAACAACAACCGACAATTAACACACATGATGACATAACCCAGAAACCAACCCAGTTATGGAAGTATCCAAAGTAAAATGAGCTTACAAGATTGTAAGCAGGAAGCCAGAGACAGAATATGCATTTGCATAAAAATGAAACAAGGTCCCTACTTCACACCATACACAAAAACTAACTCAAGATGGATTTAAAACCTGAATGTAAAACCCCAAACTATAAAGATCATCAAAGAAAAAATAGGGCAAACTTGGGTGCCCTAATTTATAGCATAAATATACTATCACATAACCTGAAATGCACAAATAGCAGAAGATAAACTAGATGACTGGGACCTGACATCTTTTCTCTTCAACACTTTAAAGAGGTCTTTTGTAGCATATTTTCCCAGTGCAATACAACATCTGATTTCTTGTCTGCTTCTGTAAGTGTTGGTTGTGGATCTAAGTAAGATGAAATTCAATCTGTGCTCTATTTATCATGATGTAGATTACTGGTCCAGTTGTAAGGATTTTTGTTTTCTTTATGTTGAGGTGTAATCCACACTACAGATGGTAGTTTTTGATCTTCATCAGGAAATATTTCAAGTCTTCTTCACTTTCAGCAACAAAGTTGTGTCATCTACATATTGCAAGTTGTTTATGAGTCTTCCTCCAATCCTGATGCTGTGTTCTTCTTCATATAGTCCAGCTTCTTGGATTATTTGCTGAGCATACAGATCGAATATGTATGGTGAAAGGATACAACCCTGATGCATGCCCTTCCTGATTTTAAAAACATTCAATATTCTCTTATTCTGTTTGAACAACAGCCTCTTGGTCTATGTACAAGTTCCACATAAACATAATTAAGTGTTCCAGAGTTACCATTTTTTGCAATGTTATCCATAATTTGTTATGATCCACAAAGTCGAATGTCTTTGCATAGTCAATAAAACAAAAGTAAACATCTTTCTGGAATTCTTTGCTTTTAGCTAAGATCTATTTGACAGCAGCAATGATATCCCTTGTTCCTCATCCTCTTCTGAATCCAGCTTCCATTTCTGGAAGTTCCCTGTCAATATACTGCTATAACAGTTTTTGAGTTGTCTTCAGCAAAATTTTGCTTGAGTGTGATATTATTTATATTGTTAGATAGACATTCTGTTGGATCACCTTTTGTTGGAACGGGCTCAAATATGGATCTCTTCCAGTCAGTTGGCCAGGTAGCTGTCTTCCAAATTTTCTGGAATAAAAATGTCAGAAACATGTCTCCAGTGTTGCATTTGTTTGTTTAAACATCTTAATGAGTATCCATTCAATTCCTGGAGGCTTGTTTTTCATCAATTCCTTCAGTGCAGCTTTGATTTTTTTCCTTCAGTACCATTTGTTCTTGATCATATGCTACCTCCTGAAATGATTGAATGCCAACCAATTCTTTTTAATCCAGTGACTCTGTACATTCCTTCCATCTTCTTTTGATACTTCTTGCATTGTTCAATACTTTGCCCATATTGTTGTTGTTGTTAGGTGCCGTCAAGTCATTTCTGACTCATAGCAATCCCATGCATAGCAGAATGAAACACTGCCTGATCCCGCACCAGCTCCATGATCCCTGCTATACTTGAGCCCATCATCGCAACCACTGTGTCAATCCATCTCGTTAAAGGCCTTCCCCTCTTTCATCAACCCTCCACCCTACCAAGTGTGACATCCTTCTCCAGGGAATGGTCCCTTCTGACAACATGACCAAAGTAGGTGAGATGAAGTCTGGCCATTCTCGCTTCCAAGGAGCATTTCAGGTGCGCTTCCTCCAGAACAGATCTGTTAGTACTTTTAGCAGTCCGTGGTACTTTCAGCATTCTTCGCCAGCACCACAACTCAAAAGCATCAACTCTTCTTCAGTCTTCCTTATTCATTGTCCAGCTCTCACATGCATACAAGGTGATTGGAAATACCATGGCTTGTGTCAGGCACCTTAGTCCTCAAGGAGACATCCTTGCTCCTCAGCACTTGAAACAGTTCCTTCATGGTTGACCTTCCCAGTGCTACACGTTGTCTAATGTCCTGATTGCTGCTTCCATTGGCATCGATTCTGGAACCAAGCAACGTCAATTCTTTGACAACCTCAATCTTCTCTCCATTTATTGTGATGCTTCTCATTGGTCCAGTTTTGAGGATTTTTGTTTACTTTATATTGAGACATAATGCATACTGCAGACTGTATTCTTCAATCTTCATCAGTAAATGCCTCAAGTCATCCTCACTTTCAGCAAGCAAAGTTGTATCATCAGCATATCTCAGGTTGTTAATGATTCTTCTTCCAATCTTGATGCCACGTTTTTCTTCATATAGTCCAGCTTCTTGGATTATTTGCTCAACATATAGATTGAATAAGTGTGGGGAAAGGATACAACTCTGACACACTCCCTTCTTGATTTTAAACCATGTAGTGTCCCCCTTGTTCTGTTCAAATGACAGCCTGCTGGTCAAGGTACAGGTTCCTGATGAGTACAATCAAGTGTTTGGGAATTCCCATTCTTCTCAATGTTATCCATAATTTGTCATGATCCACAAAATCAAATGCCTTTGCATAGTCAATAAAACACAAGTAAACATCTTTCTCATATACTTTGCCCATATAATCCTTCAATATTGCAATCCAAGACTTAAATTTATTCTTCAGTTCTTTAGACTTGAGAAATGCTGAGTGTGTTCTTCCCTTTTGGTTTTCTAATTCCAGATCTTTGCACATTTCATTATAATACATTACTTTGTCTTCTCAAGCTGCTCTGTGAAATCTTCTGTTCAGCTCTTTTATTTCAACATTTCTCCTTTGGCTTTTGTTTTAGTTACACTCCATTCAAGAACAAGTTTCAGAGTCTTTTCTGATATCCATTTTGGTCTTTTCTTCCTTTCCTGTCTTTTTACTGAAGTTGTGCTTTCTTCATGTATGATGTCCTTGATGTCATCCCGCAACCCATCTGGTCTTCCATCACTGGTGGTCAATGAATCAAATCTACTCTTCAGATGGTCTCTAAATTCTTCCATTAGAGAGATGCATGTCAAAACAACAATGGGATACAGAGAAGATTCCAAGATGGTGGAACAGGCAGAAAGACAGCAGAGACCCTTTTCAACAAAGAAAAGGGGAACAAATTATCACAACAACAGAAGATAATCCTGGACCCCTGAGCCTTGAAGGGAAGGATGTAGAAGTAGACTAAACCCCAAGTAGCAAAAGAATTTGCATGAAAGTGCCAGAAAAAGAGATATACAGAGCTGTGGTCTGGCAACGATCCTGAGCGATCCTGACGGCACAGACAGCTTGGAGATTCCCGAGTGGCGGTAGGACCTAGGAATTAACCTAAAACTCAGCCCTGCTAGCCAGAGACTGCATGGAGGACTGCTCTGGTGGCTGGGGAAGCAGTGGTGAAGAGGAAGATGGGCTGAGCTGTGGACTTTGCCAGTCCAGAGGGTGCCACCATTTTGAATGTTTACAAGTGGCTTGACCATTTTGGATATTTAAAGAGAAGGCACTCTACCGGGTTCCAGGGGCTTAAGAACAGATTCTGCTCGCCAATAACCCTGAAGACACTCTGGACCTGCATGACTGAAAAGGTGCGACATTCCTCTTGTTACTCTTATACCGCACACCCGCTTGGTGAACGTAGGTGTGGTCAGCCCCCACTCCCACCCACCTTCTGGGCCCTCAGGAATTCCATCCCAGTCTGTGTGCTCGGACGGAGCCTGGGTGCCCTGCACTTTTGTCCACTGATTTTTTTCTTTTTCTCTTTCTTTTTTCTGGTGTTTAGTTTGATTGTATTTGTCTGTTTTAAAACTGCTATTATT
>NW_006924052.1:14065-14710 GCF_000298275.1 Orycteropus afer afer
TACTTTTAGTTTTTTGATGGTTATTCAATTGTAATTTTTGTCTAACTGAGTGGGAGACAGCAACAGTCCCCATAAGATGCAACTACACCCACACCTCCTACAAATTCACTTACTGAGTGAGAGCCACCACCTCCTTCTCCACCAGTAGGCCAATGATGAAAAGTCACCAAGAAGAGCCTGAATCACCCTTGGCTGCTCTCACAAACAGCTAGCAGATCTAAATACAGCACCATGATGTCTTGGAGACAACAGACCATCACAGTCCACACAAAAAAGCAAGACAAAGTGGTAGAATCAAGGGAACACATCTCTGAGAAAGAAGCAGCATTGGAACTCTCTGATCAGGAATTCAAAATAATTGTATTTAGGTATCTTCAAAGGATTGAGAGACAGACCAAGAAAACACACGAAAAATCTTAGAAGAATTTTGGAAGAAAATACAGGAACAAAATGACAAAATAAATGAAAAATTAGAAATGATTCTGAATCTACAGACAGAAATCCAGAAGATTAATACTAAATTTTCAGAAATAGATAACACATTGAAAGGGGAAAGGAGTAGAATTGATGCAATGGAAGACAGAATTAATGAGATTGAAGACAAATACCTGAATACTTCTTTGGAAAGAGATCAATCAGAAAAAA
>NW_006924052.1:15478-16443 GCF_000298275.1 Orycteropus afer afer
TAAACAGGGAACCAGAGACATCAATTGGCAAGTGAGGACATCTACAAACAAAAAGAGGAAAAAGACTGTAGTTACAGAACTTCTAAATGGTGAGGAAGTTAAGAGAGTTGCAAGATACAAGGGACTGTTCTAAACTTGGGGAGAAAATTATAGATCATAGGGTAACCTCAAAGAAAAATGATAAACCTTCATATCACAATAAAAAAGAGTACAAGCACAAATACTCAACAAATACTAAAACAACAACAACAAAGGAAATGATACACGATTCATAAACATAATGAGCTCAGCACAGAAAATAATACGGAACAAAGAAACCAGGGACACCATGAAAAAACACATACCAAAATGACAACAATCAATTCATTCTTGTCAATAATTACACTGAATGTTAATGGATTAAATGCACCACTCAAGAGACGGAGAACTGCAGATTGGATAAAAAACACAACCCATCCATATGCTGCCTATAAGAGACACACCTTAGAGACAAAGACAAAAATAGACTAAAAATCATAAGTTGGAAAAGGATATATCAAGCAAATGGCAACTGTAAGAAAGCAGGAGTGGCAATATTAATTTCTGATCAAATTGACTTTAAAACAAAAACCACCACACGAGACAAGGAAGGATATTATATAATGATTAAAAGATGAATTGAACATGAAGATATAACCATAGTAAGTATCTATGGACCCAATGAAAGAGCCCCAAAATACATAAATCAGACTTTACAAGAGATGAAAAGTCAAACAGATGACTCCACAGTCATAGTAGGAGATTTTCATACACAAATTTCAATTAAAGATAGAACAACTGGAAAGAAACTTAACAAAGATGCAGAAGAGCTAAACAATAAAATCTACCAAATTTACCTTATAGACATCTACAGAGCACTTCACCCAACAGTAGCAAAATATACATTCTTCTCCAGTGCACATGGAACATTTTCCATGATAGACCAT
>NW_006924053.1:0-4250 GCF_000298275.1 Orycteropus afer afer
CGTGCCCACAGAGCTAGTGGGTAACAGAGCTGACGTTCAAGCCCAGGCAGTTAGGGTCGAGAAGCTGGGTGTTCACCAAGCCACATCACTAGCTCTACAAGGGTCAGATGAGTCTACAAAAAAGGAGGACTTAGGACCAGCTCATTCCCCTCGAGCCTCTGCTGAGAATTTTTGACTCCACGCCAGACAGACTGACCCAGAATCCACGTTCTAAGATTTCACGTGCAGACATAAGAGTCACCTGGGGATCTGGTTAAAATGCAGATTCTGAGTCCTCTGTTTGGGGCAGAAATGCAAATTCGCAGCAGGGAGTCGAACCAGAATGAACTGGTTGGAAGCCCTGCGCAAAACACCATTGAAAAGAAAAACAAAAAATAAACAAGTTAAGCATGACCCTGATAAATACGTTTCCATGTGCTTTCTGGCCTTCCAATTATCTTCTTCTGTGAAGTGCTTGTTGAAGTGTTTTGCTTACTATTTATTGTGTTGTCTTTTCCTTATTGCTTTGTAGGAGGTCTTTATACATTCCAATGGCCAGGTCTTTGCAAAAGTTTTATCCCACAGTGAGTCACTGGGTCAGCAGACTTGGGACCATAGTCCAGGGGATATTAAGCTCAATTGGCATAGCATAGTACACGTAAACATTGTTCTACACCCCACTTTGGTGAGCAGCCATAAAATGCAACTACTTGTCTCTCCTAGTCCAGAACAAAGAATGGAGAAGACAAAAAAAAATGCATGGAAACAATTAGTCCAAGGGACTAGAGGACCATGGGAACCTCAGCCTATATTACCCTGAAATCAGAACTAGATGGTGCCCGGCTTCCAATGCCAACCACTCAGAAAAGGATCAAAATTAGAGACATGGATAGAGTGGGAGAAAAATATGACCAGGCTTACTGGTCTGTTAGAGACTGGTGAAAACTCCTGAGACTATGGCCCCTACTTACCCTTCGGCCCTGGAATTAAACCAACTCCTGTGGCTTAATTCTCAGCCAAACAATAGACGGGCCTATGATGTGAACACTTAAACCACCGCCAAGCACTCCTTAGAACAATCAACCACGGGAGATCAGAAGGGCAGCCTTTGCACAGCGAGAAAGCTCGGGAGCCAGGAATACATAGGAAAGAAGGACACAGGGAAAAGGGAGTGGGAACAGAGGTGTTACATTGTGAGGGTTGTAATCAATGTCACGAAACAAAATGTGTATGGACTATCAAATGGTAAATGAACCTGTTCTGTACAACATCATCTAAATCACAATAAAAAGTTAATTTTTTTTTTCCTCCCAGTCTGTCACTTATTTATTAATTTACTCAGTGGTGTCTTTTGATAGGGAGCTCTGGTGGTGTAATGCCTAAGGCATTTGACAGCTAACCAGAAGTCTGGCAGTTCAAACCCACCAGCTACTCTTCAGAAGGAAGGTTGGGCAATCTACTTCCATAGTGATACCACCTCGGAAACCCAAGGAGCTGTGCTATGAGTGACTTGATGACAGTGAGTTTGGTTTTTTGGGTCTTTTGATAAGCAGAACTTTTTCATCTCAATGAAGCTCAATTTTTCAATATTTTCTTTTATGGGTAAAGTTTATAATGTCATATATGTATGACATTTGTCATGTATGTGTCATATCTGTATGTAGTATGTATGTATGTATAAGCCTTCTCCAAAGTCACAACTATAGTCTTCTATTTTTCTTTATGGCTGAAATCAATCTTGAATTATTTTTATATATGGGGTAAAGAGAGAGTCAAGATTCATCATTTTCCCTTTGAATATCCAGTTGTTCTAGCCCCATCTTTAAAAATAGATTTTGTTTGTTGCCTTTATTGACAATCAATTGACCATATAAGTATGCATCTGTCCCTAGACTCTTATTCTACTTCATCAATCTGTGTCTGCTTTATACCAATACCATACTGTTTTGATTATTGTAACCTTTATTAGGCATCAAACAAATAAAAATTAAAACCATAATGATACACAGCTACACACTCATAAGAATGATTACCATTTAAATGGCTGATGATTTGTGGGGGTGTTGAGTATCCTGAACTCACATGCATTGCTGGTGGGGATACAAAATGGCACAATCCCTTTGGAAAACATTTTGGCAGCTTTATATGTAATTAAACTTATTCATACACCTTGACTGAGTGTTTCTACCTCTAAGTGTTTACTCAATAAAATGAAGGAATATCTTCACACTTGCACATGAATGCTCATAGCAGTTTTACTTGTAACTATCACACCTGGGCACAACCCAAATGTCCTTCAACAGATGAATGAATAACCAACTAACTCTGGTAAATTCACATATAGAACTGGATCCTGCCAAAAAAAAGAAGCAATTATTGATAAGCGCAACAACAGGGATGAATCTCAAAAACTTTATGCAAAGAGAAAGAAACCAGAAACCAAGGAATGCCTACTCAATCATCCCATTGACAGGAAGTTTCAGAATGAGCAGAGTTAAAAAGAAATCATTGTTTCTTGGTGTGGGGGCTAGGAAGAGGGATGTGACTGGACTCTGTGGGATGAAGTAGTCTCTGTCTTGATGGGATGTGAGTTATACAAATGGACACATCTGTCAAGACAGAGAGCTCTATATTTTACTGCCATGAAAATGTAAAATAACACTTAAGTTAAAGACATTTAAAATGTAAAAAAGAGAAAAACAAATGTATGAAACAGGTTCCCTTCTTCTTGGATGCCACCACACGGTGCTTCCACTACACCAAGCCACCTTCTGCTATGCCAAGCCACTCTAGATCTCCAGGGCAGGGCTAAGTCTGCGGGGTTTCTGAGGTCCTCTTTACCTGTAGAACTCTCTGTTTCTTCCCTTTGTTCCTCTTCTGGGAACAGACACTAGATGATGTCTCTTGCTCCAGGGAGCAACTCAGGCACCTATAATTATGTTAGACACTTACAGTTCATTTTCCAGAAGAGAAATGTTCCTATTTTGAAGCAGACATCTGCATTCACATAAATGAAGAATTATCAATATGATCATGTCCCAGACCCATGTCCTGTATGAACAAATGGTGTGCCACTGAGGTCCCCTGTTGTCCTCAAAATCTGTCATTGTTGTTGTCTGCCAGGAGTTGGTCCTGCCCAGCTCCTGCTGATCCCCTGCACACCAGAATGAAGCCCTATCCTGCAATCCCCATGACCTGCTGTGGACTGGCCCATCTTGATCCAGGGTTTTCAGTGGCTGATTTTTGGTAGTAGATGGACAGGCCATTCTTGCTGGTCTGTCTCAGTCTGGAAGTTCTGTTGAGTCCTTCTCAGCATCAGGTAACATGCAAGACTTCACAGACAGATGGACAGGGGCTACACGTGAGGTGCATTGGCTGGGAATTAAACACAGGCCGCCTGCATGGAGGGCAGGAGTGGATTGAAACACACCCCTCAAAAATAAGTGCTGTCGGCTTCCGGTAAGATGGAAGACTAGGCAGACAAGCGACACAGACCCTCTACAACAACGAAAACAAAAACCAATCGACAGAGATACAGAAGATAGTCCTGGAGCCCTGAGCTTTGAAAGGAACTACACAGCAGTGGTTTGGGCACCAACTAGCGGAAAAACCTGAATGAAAACAGTGAGCACAGAGACGGTCGGAGCCGTGAACTGTCAGCTACTCTCACGGAACCAACAACCTAAATATTTCCAAGTGGTGTTGGGACCTGAGAATTGACCTAAAGATCAGCCCTGGTCACCAAGGGCTATAGGGATGACTGCGCTGGTGGCCTATGACAAGTAAGGGAAACAGTAAGGAGGGAGACAACCTGAGCTGTGGACTTTCCGCTGTCCAGAGGGTGTAGCCATTTTGAATGTTTATAAACAGTGGGCATTTTAGATATTTAAAGTGACTGAGGGTGCAGCCATTTTGACTCTTCACAAGTGGCAACCATTTTGGATTTTAAAGTGATAGTGTTCTCATTCAGATTCCAGGGACCTAAGAATAAGCTCAGTTTGCCAAGGTCAGCAAGGACATACAAGAGGCTGACAAAAGGAAAGGAGACAGGTGGTAACTGCATAAGTGCTGTCAACTAGTGAATAGAGGAGTACACCACAGTACCCTGCTGGCATAGATAATATACAAACAAAACAAAGAAAATGAAAATTAAGAGTGGGCAAGTCACTCCAACATAAAATCATCAACTAAATATGTTGCTATTGTTGTTGTTAAGTGCCGTCGAGACATTTAAAACTCATAGCGACCCCATGCACAGCAGAACAAAACAC
>NW_006924053.1:10120-17121 GCF_000298275.1 Orycteropus afer afer
GGTATCTCTGTCATAGCAGCACTAGGTATCTAAGACAAGCACGGAAGCACCGAGTCCAGAAGGCAGAGGCCGACGTCCCCACCTCAAAGGTGCAGCAAACAAGGCTCCCAGCAGCTGCAGTCAGCCCCGGCCAGGGCAGCTCTTGCTAGGGACTGAGAGGCCATGGCGTCTCCCTGGCTTTCCTCATGGCCCCTTCCTCTCTGCCGTTCTGGTTCCCACCCGAGCTGGAAGGAAAGAGGCTGCACGGCCCACATCCTGAGCACCTGGCTGGCCTCCATGTTCCAGGCACGAGGCATTGTGTCAGACACAAACCCAAACGAACTAAAGCAGTTCCATTGAGATGACCCCGTCTGTGGCCCAGTAGGACTGTGTCCACAGGTCTCCAATGGCTGGTTTGCCAGAAGTTGACCCCAGGCCTTCCTTCCAAGGCACCTCTGGGTGGCTTCGAACCATGAGCCCTTTGGTTGTTAGACAAGCGCCGAACCATTTGGGTCTCTGACTACCACGTGTGAGTCCCGAGAGCAGCTCGCTTAGTCACTGGCAACCTCAGACAGGTCACCTCCCCTCACTGCAAATCACTATCATCACCCCTAAGCCGCTCAAGTGAGGACCAAGTGCAATGGGCTCCCTTCAGGGCCTGGTGCACTAAGGGGCAGCTGCTTAGGCCATGGTCACCTTGGCCTCTCTTCTCACCACACGCCCAGGGCCCCCAACACCTCACCCCACTCCTGGCTGAACAGCCTGGATTGCACAGGGTGACCAGGAGCTGGGGTTGGGAATGAAAAGACCATCTCAATCTCTTCCAAAACGGGTTGAACACCCCAGTCTCTCATTGACAGAGAGGGGAAATGTGGGACAATGTACAGTAACTAGCCTTGGCCAATCCTGATTTCAGGTACATTTCCTTCCTAACTGAGATAATAACATGGAGGCCTGCATTGGCGAGGTTCAGTAAAGAAGGCAGAGATGAGCACCACCGTCAGCTGACTTTTGAACCAAAGCCTCCATTAAAGTGACTGCCAAGCAGTCACTTTATCTTCCCTCCACTGCAGCTGAGATTTTATCTCCCCTTTTATTCTTTTTGTCCTTAATTTTAGATGCTTTTTATTATGATTTTCCCATGACAGCACCAAGGGGGCTGTTTGGTACTCCTTCTTTGGGAAGTAATTACCCACAGGAGAGGCGTTCACTTCATTTGGGTTGCATGTTATGTCCTGACCACAAGGAGAACACACAGCATTGACTTTGCCTACGCTGCTAACACGCCGCCAGTCCGCTGTGAATTTCCTCACAGCTGCCTGCTGCATGAGATCCTGGGAAGACGAGGTGAGTGGCGCCTGCTCGGACCACCTTCTCCTTGTAGCCCTGAGATGGTCGCCTTGCTGCCTAATAGGGCAAATAGAAAATTTTCATTTAATTGCCCATTCATTCAGATCACCTAGACCTCAAGCTGCCTGCAAACTTGAAGGGCTAGTTATTCTTGCTTGGTTGCAAAAAAAACTTCTCTAGTGGGGACGATGGCAGAACCCTTGGACCTCAACGCTTTTATGCTTTTGCCATGTGTGAGGCCCTCGTGCCTGGAGTGAGAACTACTCAGGGTTGGCTTGGGGCCCCAGCCCTAAGACATCCACCAGCAGCAGATGTTCTCCATGTGAGTCTCACAGACCTCAAGATGATATGTGAATTCTGCATTCCACTGGGCAGCGTGTCCATTTCATTTTAATAGACTAATGATGTTTTAAATTAATTATCATCAACAACAAAAAAAAAGGTTCCCTACCTGGCTTGTGGTTATTAAGCAAGAGATGGCTGTGTTGGCTTTTGTCAGTGTTCCAGAAGGTGTGATTAAAGACACATCAAGTTGTACATCAGTAGCAGACAATTCCTCCTTGCTGGCTTGTTTTAAATATTTTAAATCCCGACCCATGTGCAGATGTGCATAGACACATCACAGGCTCTTTTTCTTCTTTGTAAGCTCTACCCAGAGACCCATCATGGGGGTGAACCCAACTGTAGACAAAGGGGTGGCCCGGCACTGCCCTGCTGGTGGCTCTTGGTGACAATTGTTCTATCTTCCTGCTGAGCATTTAAGTTGCTGTGTCTGATTCAGTGGTCGAATTATTTCCTAAAAGACAGTTTTCCATAAGAAACTGACCAGTGGGTGCTTGCCTTCGCCATCACTGCTGTCCTCTCAGCCCATGTCAGTGAAACATACCCCAGCCCCTTCTCTCCAGCCAACCCTTCAGGTCACCCACCGACCATGAAACACTTCTCTTGTGTCCTCTCTGAAAGTAAAAGGAAACGGAGTTTTACTCTGAGTTGGTGGCTAAGATCCGTCAGACCCAGAAGAAAACAGCTTCTCAATTAAGGAACGTTGTGGGCTGTTTCATGATTAATGGGGCCAATTCATTACTTGCTTGTTTCCTATTGGTCTTGAAGCCTTTCCTGTTTTCATCCATGAAGAAAAACAACAGTGAGACCCCAAGCTCTCAAGCCCTGACCACACCTTCTGCCCACTAGAGCACCACGTCACAGAAGAAGTGATTTCAAGTACTTTCATTTTAGCCCAAAGATGAGTAATCAGGTCACCTCAAGTCACTGAGGGGACATCTGTCCACTGTTGTAGCCACTGCGTGCTCTGAAGACGGGTCTTTGTTTATGTTTATCAGTGTGCACGTGTGTGTGTGTGTGCTATGAATGGAGGTAAGAACATGTAGCTTGCTACAAATGGGTTTCAATTACACTCTTGTACTTAGTTGTTGTTGTTATGTGCCGTCGAGTCAGACCTGACTCATAGCGACCCCTCCTTGGGTTTCTGAGGCAGCATCACTACGGAAGTAGGTTGCCCAGTCTTCCTTCCAAGGAGTGGCTGGTAGGTTTGAACTTCCAGCCTTCTGGTTAGCAGTCAAGTGCCTTAGGCACTATGCCACCAGAGCTCCCTTGGACTTAGTATTAAAAAGAAAAAAAAAAAACAACCTCACTGCCATTGAGTTGATTCCAATTCATAGCATCCCCCATTGGGTTTCCCAGATGGTAAATTTTTTTTTTTGAAAGTAGATTGCCCCATCTTCTTTCTGTGGAGTGGCTGATGACTTTGAACTGCCAACCTTCTGATTATCAGTCAATTGCCTTAGGCTCTGCGCCACCAAAGCTCTTTCTACTTTTCACAATGGGATATGCCACCCTATATGTAAAGAGAGTCCTTGGGTGGTGGAACAGTTAACGAGCTCAGCTGTCAGCTGAATGGTTACAGGTTCAAGTCCACCCAGAGTTGTCAAGGAAGGAAGGCCTAGTGCTCTACGTCCAAATCCTCAGCCACCGGGAATCCCGTGGTGCACAGTTCCACTCTGACACACACGGGATCGCCATGAGTCAGTGTTGACCGATGGCCACTGGGCTTTGGTTTGCAAGTGAAGAGAAGTGCTATCGCTTGTGTGTGTTGCCAAAGTTCCAAGCATCCTGCAAATTGGCATCCACCCTGGAACTACTCCACCTTCTTGTCACGGCACCATCCGATGGATGAAGGCAGGAATCCATTCCAATCTGTTCTCAGGTTGGCTGGCATTTGTATTGTTGTCATTTTTCTTACATCACTCCACCTCATCTGAAGACTCCCCATCTGGGGAGATAGTCCAGCTGGCCTGTGGTGGGTCACGCAGCCACATCTTGGCTAAGGTGAGAGAGAGTATTTAACTGATACCAAAACCAAACCACACCCACTGCCATCAAGCAATTCTGACCTACAGCTCCCCTGGAGGACAGAGTGGAACTGCCCCACAGGGTCTCCAAGGCTGCCATCTTTACAGAAGCAGACTGTTACATCTTCCTCCTGCAGAGTGGCTGGTGAGCTCCAACTGCCTATGTTTTGGTTAGTCAGCCGAACGCTTTCACCACGGCATTTAACAGATAGAACCTGTGACAATGCACACAGCAGTGCCATTTCCCAAGGAGAAGTCACAGTACTGACACCAAGGGGTATGGAAATGAGTGACAGGTGCCCTGCATGGGAAGGAGGGACGGAGCCGCAACCCTGTCTGTCCACAAGGTGCATCAGCTGTGCTTGTAATTCCAACCCTCCCCCGCCACTGGGAGTAAGTTGTCTTCTCTCCTTGCACAATTTTCTCATCCACGTCAGGAAGGTTCCTGCCGTGAAATAGGCAGGTGAGCAGATGCTGTTTCCTTCAGTCAGGGCATTTGTCAGAGAGCTTTGACAGGTCCTTGTCAATAAAGACAAAAAATTCAAAACACATGACCATACTGGGGTTGAGGGGAAAAATGGCAACACACATAGGACTCTTGCCATTCAATGTTTCATCCTTGAAATGAAATACTCTTTTCCTGATTAAACAAAATTTATGAGGTTCCTCAATGTTTAATCTTCTGCTGAAAGTTTGCCCTACAACCAAGCTTCTTCCTGTCCCACCCAAATCAGAGAGACTCCAACCCAAAAAAATGACTGTTCTGTTTCTGGGGTAGCAGGAGGTCTTTGCGATGAAAGCCCAGCACCACCACTTGTACCGGCCGAGTGTTGGGCCATCACTCAATCCCTCTGTAAGCCTCAGTTTCCTCATCTGTGAAGTGGGAATCAAAATGTCACCTACACTATCTGGAGTATTGTAAAATTCAGTGTGATGCGGTGTCATCGTCAGTGCTCACCCTTCAGGTCGGTGGCCCTTAATAAACTGCCATCTACGAGCAGTGCTTTATATGAAGCAGGTCATATATACCGCCACATCTTATAAGGACTCCACAAGACTGTGCAAGCCCCAGTCTGCTAATACTGCTATTGCAGCTGCCCTGACCAATCCATGTACACACAATGGAGTGACACTCTCCCCAGTTCGCGCCAGCCCTTGGCTGGTGGCGGATCAGGCTTCGTGCTCTAGAGAGTCCCATCGACTGATTCTCAGACGGATTCCCAGGCCTTTCTTCCTGGTCTGTCTGAGTCTGGAAGCTCCACTGACACCTATTCCACAGCCCAGCAGCCGACGAGCCTCCACGGACAGTGGGTGGGGGCTGCCCCTGAGCTTCAATGGCTGGCAATGAACCTGAGTCTTCTGCACAGGAGGCAAGAATTCCACCCCAACCAGCACTGCCTCCCTGCACAGGTGGGCAACCATGCATCGCGGAAACATGACCCTCCAAAAGGAACTCAGCTACCAGACTGGCTGCACCCAACGCGTGGCTTCTTCCCAGCATGGCTACCTACACCTTTGGCACCAGCTTTAGCTAACAGGAGCTTTCCAGGCAGGCACAAATGACCACAGAGGGGCCAGTTGTAGGGCCTGGAGCTGGGGGGGTCCCCCAGCTGCTCACCCCTGATTGGTCCCAGTGCGTCATAAAGCGGTTACCCATGTTATTTTGTATCAACACATTTAAAAGGCTGGGGAGTGAGTGCTGCTTCCAAGAAAGTCCCAGGAGGACTGATGGGGGCTGAGTCATTTGTAGCCCCCACACCCTCCTTGAGTCATCATCTGTGGTTTCCCCTTTGGACAGGCCAGCTCTCACCTGCTCCCCACACAAGCAAAGGACCCGGCAGCCCAAGCCCACTGGCCTGGCAACTTGACGGTTCATATTTGAACTTGGTGATGAAAGAGATGAAGAGAGAGGAAAAAGGTTACAGGGTGGAGAACACAGGGTGATGTTAATATCACAATCCGGTCTCCTACTCGGGCAAAATTCAAAGTCCTCCCGATTAAATCACAAAGCAATTAAAAACTTAAAAATTTCATAAGACCCTACCTAAAAGAAATACAAGTGTTTAATGATGGATTAGGAAGTGGAAGTAGGGGAGGACAAAGAGTGAAAACTGGCTGGTCTCCGGGGTGCTCTCGGCGCGGGGATGGTGGTTTCTACCTCCACCCCGGCTGCAGCCGCGAGAACTAATAAATCGCCTGCTCTCCTGCCTAGAAGCCAAGACCGATTAATATCTGCCTACCTTGTTACCTAATTCATTATGGAATAGCAGTTAATTTGATTTGATATTATTTTAATAAAATTCTGTAATATATTAGATTGTTTCAGGCTATCAAAATAATTTTCCAATTATTACGGTTACTCAAGCAGGCCTTTTTTTCCTCCCCTCACGAGCGGCAGTTGGTCTGACTCAGAATACATTAGCTTCTACAGCTTTATCCTGGCTTGGGAGCAGGGCAGCCATGCAAGGCTGCCCAGAGCAGGTGCCGAGGTCCGCCGCAACGCGGCCATGGATGGGTATGAGCTCTGGCCGTGGCGCTGGCCCCTCTACAACCACGGGATTCAACTCTGAAGGGTCATCGAGATAAATACACAGAAAAAAATAGCTCCCAAGGTCATTGGGGGATGACTGATCATGGCCTGTGGCCTCTGTGATCGATAACGTGTGTGCCTTCAAAATTCCAGTCTCACCAGGGGCTAGCTGGGTTAGATCTGATCTCTCTGAACTCCCCATTTATTGAGTGATGAGTGGGGAAGGTGTCACTCAACTCCAGCCTGACATGTCAAACGGGACCACTGTTGTTAGGTGACTGCTGGGCTTTCCTCTCTCTCCTGTCCGTTCACTTGGGAGGAGAGAATACGAGATGATTAAATCTTTAGTTGGGAATCTGGGGAAAAGACGCTCAGTTTGGAAGAAGCCCTGGTGGCACAGTGGCTAAGCATTCAGCTGCTAACCGCAAGGTCAGTGGTTCAAACCACCAGCTGCTCCAAGAAGAAAGATGTGGCAGTCATTTTCTGTAAAAGTTGTTGTTGTTGTTGTTGTTGTTGCTAAGTGCCATCGAGTCAGCTCCGAATCAAAGCGACCCTGTGTACAACAGAACGAAACACTGCGCATTCCTGTGCCAGCCTCACAGTCCCTACTATCCCTCCCATGGCTGCAGCCACTGTGTCTATCCATCTCATTGGGGGCCTTCCCCTCTTTCGTTGACCCTCCACTTTACCAAGCATGACATCCTTCTCCAGAGAATGGTCCCTTCTGACAACATGACCAAAGTAGGTGAGGATTTTTATTTTCTTTATGTTGA
>NW_006924054.1:0-3603 GCF_000298275.1 Orycteropus afer afer
CATTCCCTGGAGAAGGATGTCATGCTTGGTAGGGTGGAGGGTTGACGAAAGAGGGGGAGGCCTTCAACGAGATGGATTGATACAGTGGCTGCAATGATGAGCTCAAGTATAGCAGGGATTGTGGGGCTGCGCGGGATAGGGCAGTGTTTCGTTCTGCCATGCATGGGGTTGCTATGAGTCGGAAACAACTCGACAGCACTTAATAACAACAACAACAGGATCATACTGTCTGCAAATCAGGATGGTTTCACCTCTCCCTTACTAGTTTCGATGCCTTTTTACTTCCCTTTCTTTCTTTATTACCCTGCCTATGACTTCTTACACAATGCTGAATAGGAGTAGTGATAGAAGATGGTTCAACATTAGCACAACAATGTGTCAAGGGTATAACAAGGACTGTTATGCTGGCGCAGGACCAGGCAGTATTTCATTCTGTTGTACAAACGGTCACTATGAATTGGAACTTGTCTGGTTCCCATTTGCAAGGGGAATGTTTTCAGGCTTTCTCTGATGAGAATATATTGGCTATTAATTTTGTATATATGCACTTAATTATGTTGAGGACTTTCCCTTCTATTCTTGTTTTGCTGGGAGTTGTTATCAGGAAGGGGTGTTGGATTTTATCAAATGCTTTGATGTGATTGATTGATATGATATGATCATGCAGTTCTTTTCATTTGTTTTATTTATGTAGTGCATTACGTTGATTGTTTTGCTAAGGTTCAACCATCTTTGCATACCTAGTATAAATCCCACTTGGTTGTGATTTTTTTTTTTTTTTTTTTGATATTGTGTTGGATTCTATTGGCTAGGATTTTGTTGAAGATTTTTGTGTCTAAATTCATGAGGAATATTGGTCTGTTATTTCATTTTATTGTGGTGCCTTTGCCTAACTTTGGTCAGGATTATGCTTGCTTTACAAAATGAATCTGGAGTATTCTACCTTTTTCTACATGCTGGAATAGTTTGAGTTGAATTGGTGTCAGCTCTTCTCTGCATGTTCGGTAGAATTCTCCAATGAAGCCATCTGGGTTGGAAATTTTTATACAATTTTATGATGTACTCAATTTCTTCTATTGTTATGGGTCTGTTCAAATATTCTAACTTGGTCTGTGTTACTTTAGATAAGTTGTGTGTTCTTAGAAATTTGTTCATTTCTTTTGTTGTTGTTGTTGTTGTTATATGCCATTGAGTCGGACCCGACTCATAGCGACCCCTCCTTGGGTTTCTGAGGCAGTATCACTATGGAAGTAGATTGCCTCATCTTCCCTCCAAGGAGTGGCTGGTGGGTTTGAACTGCCAGCCGTCTGGTTAGCAGTCAAGTGCCTTAGGCACTACGCTACCAGAGCTCCCATTTCTTTTAGGTTTTCAAATTTGTTAGACCACAGTTCTTCATAATATTGTTATTATCCTTTCTATTTCAGTTGTGAGGTCATCTATTTCATTTCTTACTTGTGTTATTTGCATTATCTCCTTCTTTTCCATAGTTAAATTCACCAGTGGTTTGTCAATTTTGCTAATCTTTTTAAAGAACCAACTTCTAGTGTTTTTGATTCTTTGGACTGCTTGCTGTGTAATGGCTAAGGCATTTGACTGCTAACCAGAAGGCTAGCAGTTCAAACTCACCAGGCACTCCTCAGAAGGAAGGATGAGCAATCTACTTGTGTAGTGATACTGCCTTGAAACCCAAGGAGGGGTCGCTATGAGTTGGATCTGACTCGACAGCAGTGAGTGAGTACAGTGAGTGAGAAATCTTTATGTATCCTATTGCCTCTTTTTCTCATTGTTGGAGCTGTTGTGCTAAAATATTTATTTTGATTATTTCTTCTTCCTTCATGTATGCATTTATTACTATAAACTGACCTATGAGTGCTGCTTTCACTGTGTTCCAAAGGTTTTGGTATGTTGTGTTTTCATTCTCATTTGCTTCTAGGAGGTTTTTTTTTTTTTTTTTTTTTTTTATTTCCCTTGTTACCCAGTAGTTTTTAAGCAGGTGTTACTCAGTTTCCATGTATTTGATATATTTTTCCCCTAATCTTCCCATTATTAATTTCTAATTTCAGAGCACTGTTATCTGAGAAGGTACTTTGTAGTATTTCAATATTTTTATATTTATCGAAGCTTGCTTTGTGGACTAACATATGGTCTATTCTGGAGAATGATTCCTGTGTAGTGGAAAAGAATGTGCATTGTTTTTTGTTGGGTGGACTGTTCTGTATATGTCTATAAGGTCAAGTTGGCTGCTTGTGTTCTTGAAAATTTCTGTATCTTTGTTGAGTTTCTTTCTAGTTCTGTCCTTCATCAAACCAAGTCTGTTAAAGTTTTCTACTTTGTTTGTGGAATTGTCTATTTCTCTTTTCAATTCTGTTAATGTTTGCTTTATGAATTTTGGGACTCTTTCATTGGGTGTGTGCATAGCTATTTATTATGATTATATTTTCTTACTGGATTGGCCCTTTAATCATTATATGATGCACTTCCTCATATGCTGATTTTTGCCTTGAAGTCTATTTTATCAGATATAGAATTTGCCATTCCTTCTGTTTATGGTTGCCAGTTGTTTGATTTTTTTTTTCCCTACCTGATTTTTAATTTATTTTTATCTTTGTGCCCCAGGTGGGAGCCCTTATGGGCAGCATAATGATGAGTCCTGTTTTTTCGCCCATTCTCCCACTCTCTTTCTCTTGACCAATACATTTAATTCATTGACTTTCAATGTAATTAATTACAGGTATGGATTTACTGCTATCATTCTTTTGTGTTTTATTTTATAGTGTTTCTAGCTCTTTGTCCCAAATATTTTTATGTGCAGAGTTCATTTTATTGTTAGGTTTTCTTTTCCTTTTCTTCCTTTTATTGATATTGTGTTTACCAAGTCCTCATGAAGAGCTCTAGTAGCATAGTGCCTAAGGCACTTGACTGCTAACCATAAGGCTGGTAGTTCAAACCCACCAGCCACTCCTCAAAAGAAGGTTGGGCAAACTACTTCTGTAGTGATACTGCCACAGAAACCCAAGGAGGAGTTGCTATGAGTCGGGTCCGACTTGAGAGCACATAACAACAAGTCCTCATTATTTTCTTTTTTATTTTGGTTAGAAAGCTGATTAATTTTGTGGTCATCTTGTAATTAACTTTTATCTTCCTAAGTTTGAAATAGTCTGCTCTGTCTTGGTGTCAGGAGCTTTGGTGGCATAGTGCCTAAGGCATTTGACTGCTAATCAAAAGGCTGGCGGTTCAAACGCACCAGCCACTCCTTGGAAGGAACGTTGGGCAATCTATTTCTGTAGTGATTGTTGTTGTTAGATGCCGTTGAGTCGTTTCCGACTCATAGCGACCCCATGCACAGCAGAACAAAAAACTGCCCGATCCTGCACCAGCGCCATGGTCCCTGCTATACTTGAGCCTATCATCACAACCACAGTGTCAATCCATCTCATTGAAGGCCTCCCCCTCTTTCGTCAACCCTCCACCCTACCAAGTATGACATCCTTCTCCAGGGAATGGTCCCTTCTGAAAACATGACCAAAATAGGTGAGACGAAGTCTGGCCATTCTTGCTTCCAAGGAACATTTCTGGTGCACTTCCTTCAGGACAGATCTGTTA
>NW_006924054.1:3775-6315 GCF_000298275.1 Orycteropus afer afer
CTTCCATTGGCATCAATTGTAGAACTAACGTGAATTCTTTGACAACCTCAATCTTCTCTCCATTTATTGTGATGCTGCTCATTGGTCCAGTTGTGGGAATTTAAGTTTTCTTTATATTGAGATGTAATCCATACTGCAGACTATATTCGTCAACCTTCATCAGTAAGTGCCTCAAGTCATCCTCACTTTCAGCAAGCAAAGTTGTATCATCTGTGTATCTCAGGTTGTTAATGATTCTTCCTCCAATCCGGATGCCACGTTTTTCTTCATATAGTCCAGCTTCTCAGATTATTTGCTCAGCATATAGATCGAATAAGTGTGGGGAAAGGATACAACCCTGACACACTCCCTTCTTGATTTTAAACCATGTAGTGTCCCCTTATTCTGTTGGAATGACAACCTCCTGGTCAAGATACAGGTTCCTCATGAGTATAATCAAGTGTTCGGGAATTCTCATTCTTCTCAATGTTATCCAAAATTTGTCATGAGCCACACAATCAAATGCCTTTGCATAGTCAATAAAGCACAAGTAAACATCTTTCTGGTATTCTTTGCCTTGAGCCAAGATCCATCTGACAACAGCTATGATATCCTTTGTTCCAAGTCCTATTCTGAATCCAGCTTGCATGTCTAGAAGTTCTCTGTCCATATACTACTGCAAACATTTATGAATTACCTTCAGTAAGATCTTACTTGCATGCAATATTAATGATATTGTTCTACAATTTCAACATTCTGTGGGATCACCCTTCTTTGGAATGGGTACAAATATGGAACTCTTCCAGTCAGTTGGCCAGGTAGCTGTCTTTCAAATCTCTTGGCATAACCAAGAGAGTGCCTCCAATACGGCATCCGTTTGTTGAAATATCTCAATCCACATTTACCTGAGGTAGATACACTCCTTGAAGAGAAAAACAGGAGAGAAAGAAGGGCTGCTAAGGCATAGGGAGACAGCTCACGGGGTAAGAGTGCATGGAGGGATGGACACAGGGAAGAGGCAACTATTGGGAGGAAGTGGGAGGGAAGATATTGCATTGTGCTAAATTATGGTCAATGTCATGAGACAAAGTGTATGTGATCTGAGGGACAGCAAGATGGAGGACTAGGCAGAAAGACTGCACAGACTCTCTTCAACAAAGAAAAGGGAAACGAATTAACACAGACACAGAAGATCACGTTGGACCCCTGAGCCTTGAAGGGAAAGATATAGAAGTGGACTAAACCCCAACTAGCAGAAGAATTTGTGTGAAAATACCAAAAAAGGAAACAGACAGAGCTGCAGTCTGGCAGCAATCCTGATGGCACAGACACCTTGGAGATTCCCGAGTGGTGGTAGGGCCTAAGAATTCACCTAAAAATCACCCTGCTAGCCAGGGACTGCATGGAGGACTGTGCATGGTCGCTGGGGAACAAACGGAGAAGGTGAAGAGAAAGGTGGGATGGGCTGTGGACTTTTGCTGGTCCAGAGGGCACCGCCATTTTGAAGGTTTAAAAAGCGGCTTGACTATTTTGGATATTTAAGGTGACAGCGCTCTCAAAAGTTCCCGGGGCTTAAGAACACGTTCTACTTTCCAGGAACCCCAAAGACACTCGGGACCTGCAAGACTGACAAGGAACGACATTCCTCTTGTTACTCTTATATCCCACACCCGCTTGGTGAACAGAGGTGCATCCATCCCCCACTCCCACCTACCTTCTGGGCCCACAGGAACTCCATCACAGTCTGTATGCTCAGACAGAGCCTGGGTGCCTTGACCTGTCCTCCACCAATTTTATTTCTCTATTTTTATTTTTATTTTTTTCTTTTTCACTTTCTTTTTTCTGCTAATTAGTTTGCTTGTATTTCTCTGTTTTAAAACAAATAATATTATTAATACTTTTCTCTTTTTTATTATTATTCTTAATCTTTGCCTTCCCAGGTCCTAGTTTTCAACATTATTTCTTTTCTCTGTGCCTGGCTGAAATTTTTTTGTTTTTTAAAATTTAAGGTTTTTTTTCTTTTACCAGTTTTGTCTCGTGGTTAACCCTGTTCATTGATTTTCTTTTTGAATTTTTCCCACTTTTTTTTCATTTATTATTCTCCTTCTCTACTTTTTGTTTTCTTACTGCCCTATCCCCAGATATTGCAGGTTTTCTTGTTTTTTCTTCTTTTTTCCTTTTTCCTTTTTTTGGTTACTGTTCCTGTGTGATTACATGGGGTGTTTTTGTCCTTGTGCTTTTACTTTTTTGATGGTTATTCAATTGTAATTTGTGTCTAACTGAGTGGAAGACCACAACAGTCCCCATAAGACACAACTACACCAACACCACTGGCAACTTCACTTACTGAGCGAGAGCCACTATCTCCCTCTCCACCAATGGGCCAATGATAAAAAACCACCAAGAAGAGCCTGAATCATCCTTAGCTGCTCTTCACAAACAGTTAACAGAGATCTAAATACAACGCCACAATGCCCCAGAAACAACAGACCATCACAGTCCACACAAAGAAGCAGGACAAAGTGGTAGAAACAAGGGAGCAGGATACAGACCCAGAATAC
>NW_006924054.1:6464-6942 GCF_000298275.1 Orycteropus afer afer
GATTTGCTGGAGGAGAACTTCCCTGAAATGATGAAATATGAGAATATATCCATTCAGGAAGTCCAACGAACCCCAAACAGGATAGACCCCAAAAAAACAATCACCAAGACATCATCATCAAACTCATCAAAACCAAAGACAAAGACAGAATCCTGAAAGCAGCACAGGAAAAACAATAAGTTACTTACAGGGGACAGCCAGTAAGAATAAGCTCTGATTTCTCAGCAGAAACCATGCAAGAGAGAGGGCAATGGGATGGTATATATAAAACCCTGAAAGAGAAAAATTTTCAACCAAGTATCATATACCTGGCAAAATTGTCCCTCAAATATGTTGGTGAAATTAGATTTCCAGATAAGCAGAAACTAAGGGAATTTGTTAAAACCAGACCAACCTTACAAGAGATGCTAGCTAAAGGGAGTCCTTTGAACAGAGAACCAAAAATAGCAAATAACAACTGACCATTAATACACAAGAT
>NW_006924054.1:7737-15559 GCF_000298275.1 Orycteropus afer afer
TTGTGGTAAACTGTGGTCAATGACATGAGACAAAGTATATGTGAACTGCTGTATGGAAAGTGAATTTGCTCTGTAAATCTTCACCCAAATCACAATTATAAAAAAAAAAAAAAAGTGTATGTGATCTGATGTATGGAAAGTGGATTTACTCTGTAAATTTTCACCCAAATCACAATAAAAAAAAAAGAAAAAGAAAGAAAGAAAAAAGAAGTATCTCAATCGGTATTCTGTCAATTCCCAGAGTGTTGTTCTTTGCCAATTCCTTCATTGTAGCTTCAACTTCCTCCTTCAGTACCATTGGTTGTAGATCATATGCCACTTCCTGAAATGGATGAAGACCGGCCAGTTCTTTTTGTACAGCAACTCTGTGTATTCCTGCCATCTTGTCTTGATGTTTCCTGCATCATTCAATATTTTTCCCATAGAATCTCTCAATATTGCAACTCAACCCTTAATTTTTTTCTTCAATTCTTTCAGTTTGAGAAATGCCGAGTGTGTTCTTACATTTTGGTTTTCAAACTTCAGGTCTTTGCACATTTCATTATAGTAATTGGTTTTGTCTGCTCGAGCTGCTCTTTGAAATCTTCTGTTTAGCTCTTTTATCTTGTCATTTCTTCCATTGGCTTTAGCTACTTTCCGCTCAAGGGCAAGTTTCAGAGTCTCTTTTGTCATCCACTTTGGTCTTCTCTTCTTTTCTCATCTTTTTAGTGATCTCTTGCTTTCTTCAAGGATAATATACTTGATATCCTCCCACAATTCTTCTGATTTTCAGTCATTGGTGTTCAATGCATCAAATCTATTCTTTAGATGATCTCTAAACTCAGGAATTATATATTCAAGATCTGGAAGGAAGAGGGGGCAATCTACTTCCGTTGTGATACTGCCTTGGAAACCCAAGGAGGGGTCGCTATGAGTCGGGTCCACCTCGATGGCACATAAGAACAACAACAACATATTCAAGATCCTATTTTGTCTCTTGGACCTGTTTTAATTGTCTTTACCTTCATATTGAACTTGCATATGAGCAGTTGATGGTCTGTTCCACAATCAGCTCCTAGCCTGGTTTTGGCTGAAAATATTGGGCTTTTCCACCGCCTCTTGCCACAGATATAGTCAATCTGATTCCTGTGCATTCCATCTGGTGAAGTCCACGTGTTAAGCTGCCGTTTGTGTTGTTGAAAAAGGTGTTTGCAATGAACAAGTCGTTGGTCTTGCAAAATTCTACCATGCGAGTTCCAGCACTACTTCTGTCACCAAGGCCAAATTTGCCAACTACTGGTGATTCTTCTTTGTTTCCCACTTTTTCATTCCAGTCACCAGTGATAATTAACACATCCTGATTGCATGCTCGATCAATTTCAGACCACAGAAGTTGATCAAAATCTTCAATTTCCTCATCTTTGGCTTTGGTGGTTGAGGCATAAATTTGAATAATAGTTGTATTAACCGGTCTTCCTTGTAGCCATATGGACATTATCCTATCACTGACAGCACTGTACTTCAGGACAGATCTTGAAACATCCTTTGTCATGATGAATGCCACACCATTCTTCTTCAAACTGTCATTCCCAGCATAGTAGATCACATGGTTGTCTGATTCAAAGTGGCCAAAACAGTCCATTTCAGCTCACTAATGCCAAGGATATCAATCTTTCAGCATTCCATTTCATTTTTGACAACTTCGAATTTTCCTAGATTCATACTTTGTACTTCCATATTCCGATGATTAATGGATGTCTGCAGCTGTTTCTCTTCAATTTGAGTGGTGCCACATCAGCAAATGGAGGTCTTGAAAGCTTTACTTTATCCATATGAGTAAGGCTGGGTTTCCTCAGATGATGGAGCTCTTTTCCAGTCCTATTTTGAGAGCCTTCTAACCTAACTGGACTATTCATAAAGTTGTGTGGTAATGTATCAAACAGTGTTTCTTTGCTATTATAAGGTTTTCCCTGGCCAATTCTTTGAGAAGTGGATGGCCTCTTCCTTCTTCCTAGTCTGTCTCAGTCTGTAAGCTGGGCTGATACCTGTGCACCATGTGCATCCCACTGGGTTTGAAACACCAGTGGCTCAGCCTCAAAACTCACATCAACACAGTAGGGCAAATCGACGGACAGGTTTGTTTCCTTGTTGGAAACCTCTCATACCACCCTTACCTGGGTCCCTGCAGCTGACTCCACCTCTGTCCAGGTTCCTGGCCTTTTAATCCCCTTTGTCCCGCTCTCCCGCCCTGCTGCTTTGGGTGTGCCTGGGTTCCCTCTCCTCACCTGGATCCTGGCAGCTGACTGCTCCTCTGTCCCGGTTCCTGAGCCTTTTAATCCCCTTTATCCCACTCTCCTGCCCTGCTGCTTTGGACGTGCCTGAGTTCCCTCTCCTCACCTGGATCCCTGTGGCTGACTCCTCCTCTGTCTGGGTTCCTAGCCTTTTAATCCTCTTTCTCCCATTCTTCCATTCTGCCACTTTGGGCATGCCTGAGTTCCCTCTCCTCCCTGGATCCCTGCAGCTGACTCCTCCTCTGTCTGGGTTCCTGGCCTTTTAATCCTCTTTCTCTTGCTTTCCCATCCTGCTGCTTTGGGCATGCCTGAGTTCTCTCTCCTCACCTGGATCCCTGTGATACCACCTGGGAAACCCAAGCACAGGTTGCTATGAGTTGGATCTGACTACACAGCAGTGAGTTTGGTTTTTTAGTTTGGTCTTGGTATCATCCTGATTTCCTCTCCATTTGGGAAGTTCTGTAATTACACCATTTATTTCCTCTTTTTGCTTTGTAGTTGTTGTCATTTACAGATTAACACCTCTGGTTCTCTATTTTAAGTCTTATAAGCTTATTTTAATTTTGAGAATTCCTTTTGCTGGTTGGTTTCTGGGTGATGTCATGTGTCTTAATCTTAGGTAGTTGTGTTCATTCTTGGTTCTCTGTCTGAAGGACTCTCTTTAATATTTCTTGTAAGATTGCTCTAGTTTTCACAAATTACCTTAATTTCTATTTATCTGGAAATGCCCTAATTTTGCCTTTGTATTTAAAGGACCATTTTGCTGGATAATTACTGATTGGCAATTTTTTTCTTTGAAGGTTTTATATATGCCTTCTTGACTGCAGGGTTTCTGCTGAGAAACCAGAGCTTAGCTTTATTGTTTGCCCTTTGTAGGTAATATTTCATTTTTCCCTAGCTGCTGTCAAGATTCTTTCTTAGTCTGTGGTTTTGGAAAATTTAATTTCAACATGTCTTAATGCTAACAGGGCAGGGAGGCAGCATTTTCTGACCTCCCCTAACTCCACAAGAGGAAGACAGAATCACCATCAGCAGCTCAAGGCCTGTTCTTATGAGGCCAGACATGCCACCACCCTCCAGACCTCTTACTAATCTTGACACCAACCGTTCCTCCTGCGGCATCCACCACCTCTCTGCTGGCTTCGATAATTTGTTGCAGTGGCCACACAAATCTTACAGATTGTGGGGTTTATTAGGAAATCAATAGACTACTATTCAAGTTCTGGAATGCACTCAGTCTCAGCTGGCTGTCTCACTCAGCACCCATCCGTCTCTCTCAGTAGCCCATCTTTCTCTCAGCAATGAGTGTCTCTTGTGTGTCTCTCTCTTAGAGCATCTCTCAAGTCTCTCTCTCACGAGCACATCTCTTTCAGCAGTGCATCTCTCTCACCTGGCAGTCAGAGAGACATTTCCCTCCCCGCCCCCCGCCTCTAGGAGGGCTCACTGTAATCCTGGCAGAGTGGCAAAACCAACCAATCGCAACACCAGAATTCCACACACGAGAGTGAATGTCCCAGTAAACTGCTTCTTGCTGCTCTCAGTCAAAATACCCCAGGTGTATAATTTTAACAATCAGGAGCTATTTAGTTGCTCATGGCAAATTCCACCATGGAGTTTACAAAGACTATGGCTAGAAAAGCCATACTATGTCATTTACTACACTGCACTTGGTGACTTTCTCTTCAGGTCTATCCTATATGGGCTTCTTTGAGCTTTTTGGATGGTTACCTTTTTGTCTTTGATATTAGGGAAGTTTTCTGCTATTAAGTCTTTGACAATTTTCTTTGTTTTTTTGTTTTGTTTTTGCTTCCTATTTTCTAGAATTCAAATGACCTATAAATTTTTCCTCTTGATATTGCTCCAGATCATCCTTAGATTAGCTTCTGTCACATTTTCTTCATTTTTGCTGATTTTGTGTTTACTAAGTCCTCATGATTTTCTTCTTTTTTATTTTCGTTAGAAGGCTGATTAATTTTGTAGCCATCCTGTAATTAACTTTTATCTTCCTAAGTTTGAAATAATCTGCTCTGTCTTGGTATCAGGAGCTTTGGTGGCATAGTGCCTAAGGCATTTGACTGCCTTAGGCAGTCATTTTCTTTTACTCTTTTTTTCTGAGTTTTCCTCATACAAATTGGTGTCAAGGGATTTGTTGTCTAGTTGGCTGATCTGTTCTTATTGATGCAATTCTATTCATTTGTCCCTCTAATGTTTTATCTATCTCTGTAAATTTAGTGTGAAGTCTGTTGGATTTCTAATTGCTGATCTTAGATGATTTCTAGTGCCTAAGGCATTTGACTGGTGGTTCAAACCCACCAGCCACTCCTCAGAAGGAAGATTGGGCAATCTACTTCTGCAGATACTGCTTTGGAAACCCAAGGAGGGGTTGCTGTGAGTCTAATCAACTTGATGGCAATGATTTGGTTTGGTTTTTTTAAATTAATTATATAATTTTGCTCTTGTATTGTTTCCCTGCATTCTTCCTAGGTATTGTCTATGTTTACCTTGATTCTGCTTGTGGTTTGCTTGAGCTCTTAGAAAACCATATATGTATCTTTTGAATTTCTTATCAGGTATTTCTATAATCTATTTTTCCTTAAGAAAGTTTCCCAGTTCTTTATTTTGGTCACTTGCTTGCACTATTCTGTTCTATTTCTTTGTTTGACTTGAAGTCATCTATTGTCTCAGAGGCATTCTGGAGTTGTTTTTATTTTTTGATGATGTGTTGGTTTGTTTCACCCTGATTTTTTGTTTTGCTTTGCTTTGATATATCCTGGTGGATAGGGCAGGCATTCTTCTTTGGTTGCTAGTTTGGCAGCACTGGGGCACTCACCTGTCTATGGTTGGGTAGAGTAATTGGTGAGAATGTGTGCATAGGTGTTTATTTGTTAGTTGTGAAGAAGAGTTGTGCAGTGGGATAAGCAGGTGATGTACATCATCTGTTACTGATCCAGTGGTGCAAGAGTGGGTGGTGATGCTTGCCCATTGGATGAGCTGGTAACTGGTAGGTGTAGTAAGTATGGTTGACAATGGGGAATTAATATCCACCTTGTTTTACTTCCAATCTGTCCACACCATGTCTATTTCCTACTGTGGATTCCATGAAGTTGGTTTTTCCTCGCCTGTGTATGATGCATTCTGTGTCTGAGAATGGTCATGCTTTGTTGGTCTTCTAGCTTCTTCTCTCTCCCTAGTCACTGTCCTTTCTCTATCTCCCTTTCCAGAGGGCACTCAATCTAACTCTGTATTCTCTCACTTGATGCTCAGGGTTCCAGGATCATGATCTATTATCCACTTCACTTGCTTTTTTCAGGTCTCTGTTGTAGAGGGATTGTGCAGAGTATGTCACCAGTATGCCATCTTGACTCCTCTTCTGACTACTCCATATTTTTAAGCTCCAACATCTAACTTAGATATGTATTTTAAATACAGGCAATCGCCAGGTTGTAAATGAGATCTGTTCCTGACTATGTCTTTAAAAATGTGTAGGTAAGATGGACCAGGTGTATATGGTTCTTATTTAGCCTTCCTTTAGTGCAAGAAAAGGCTTGAAGCCTTTCCATTGATTTTTTAAAAAAAGCTGCACCTGCAGCAAAGGAAGGTGATTGTGAGGAAGAATTTGTTATGAGTAGGGGTCGGTTTAATCATTTCAAAGTGAGGGCAAATCTACATGACATCAAAGGGTATGTAGGAGACATCTGACTGAAGTTTATAACTGGGGACTGCCTGTAGTACACCATGCTGACAAAGGTGCTAACTACTTCAGCAGCACTGAACTTCATGATCCACATGAGCTATGCTAGAAACCTGGCCATCCTTAAGACTCCCTATCAATGTAAAATATTATGATTTACAGACTCCTGCTTACAAGCCGCTGGAGCAGACCTATCTTTGCAGAACACTTCACAACTTGTTGTTGTTGTGTGCCATTGAGTCAGATCTGACTCATAGCAACCCCTCCTTGGGTTTCCGAAGCAGTATCACTATGGAAGTAGATTGTCCCATCTTCCTTCCAAGGAGTGGCTGGTGGGTTTGAACCACCAGCTTTCTGGTTAGCAGTCAAGTGCCTTAGCCACTATGCTACCAGAGCTCCCCTTCACAACTTAAGCATGTCTAAAACAGGCAGCCTGTAATTGCTGGAAACAAAGTTTCCCTTCAGAAATAGGCCACTCCTGCTCCTGCCTACTGGTCATTTTGGTATGCCCTCAGCCCTGTCTAGCCAAGTCCTTTTTCAGAGAGACACCAACATGAATTTTAAATCAGACTAAAACAAATAGTTAATCAATATGGAGAGTCTGTGTTAATAAGTTTTTTTATAAAGATTCTGGCAAGAATCTTTTTTAAAAAATTAAATAACCAATTTCTTATGTTCTAGCTCTTAATTTTCAGCATCACTTTTCTAATACTTTCTCTGATACTTTCAAGAGAAATCACCTTGTGGGATGGTTCTGACCATTATAATTATTGCTCTCATACAATTTTAAGCCATTAGCAGGGAAAGATACACTTTAAAGGTTCTAGGAGCAGACATGCTTTCCAGTGGCCATGCTACCCCAAACTTGAGGTTCTTGATATGGGCTCCTATCCCTGGCCTCCCCTCTTCTGCTGCTATGAGGAGAGTTCATGCACACAGATGGGCAACTGAGAAAGAGCTAAGGGTGAAGAGTGCTCAGCACCATTCCCAGCATGAAGCCTTCTTTTCAGGTAATCTGTGGAAGGGCCATGCAGATGAATGAGGAATATGAACTGGAGCTCACTGGTCACTCATGGGCCCCCCATGCCATTCTGATACCATATGCTCTTCTTTCAGCACTTATAATTACAACTGTATCTAGAATTGCTGAAATTAACTCTGGTGGTAGGCTGCAGCAGGATCCCAGCAAACACAGTGTTCTTGTCATTACCTTGATAATTGCTATTAGTGTTGCTAAATAAAACTCTTTTTTTTTTTTGGAAACTGATACTTAGGTAAGTACTCTTCTACTGCTTTCAGCCTAAGTTTCACAACAAACAATGCTCATGTAACATGAAGGAGGGGTCACTATGAGTCGGGTCAGACTTGATGGCACATAATAACAACAACAACAACAACAACAACTGAATAGAGGAGCACCAGAAGGCTGATGGTTCAAACCCACCAGCCACTCCTCAGAAGGAAGATTGGGCAATCTACTTTCGTGGAGATACTGCCTTGGAAACTCAAGGAGGGGTCACTATGAGTCACATTGACTCAACTCAATGGCAATGAGTTTTACTTTCTTTTTAATTTAATAGAAAACCTTGATAAACCCCCAATTCTTTAAAATGCAAACACACATTAACCAACAGAAAGACCAACCACATTCCACCAAGTAGCTCTGAGCAAAGCAAATCAAGTGTATGATAAAAGATACAAAATTGAAGTATCCAACATGCATACATTGGTCAAGAAATGCTAGATGAAATCAAGACAGAAAATGACATTAAGAATCTAATTCCTGAGGCGGGGCAAGATGGCGGACTAGGCAGAAGGATTGCACAGACCCTCTTCAACAAAGAAAAGGGAAACCAATTAA
>NW_006924055.1:0-1140 GCF_000298275.1 Orycteropus afer afer
AGGATCATATCATCAGCAAATAGGGATAGTTTGACTCCTTCCTTCCCGATTTGAATGCCTTTGACTTCCCTTTCTTGCCTTATTGTCCTGGCTAGGATTTCCAATACAATATAGAATAGAAGTGGTGATAGAGGGCATCCTTGTCTCTGATTCCTGTTCACAAGTGGAATGGTTTCAGTCTCTCTCCATTGGCAATAATGTTGGCTGTTAGTTTTGCATGTATACCCTTTATTATGTTGAGGAATTTCCCTTCTGTTCCTATTTTGCTGAGAGTTTTGATCAGGAATGGGTGTTGGATTTCATAAAATGTTTTTCTGTATGAGTTGATATGATCATGTGGTTCTTTTCCTTTGTTTTATTTATGTGATGGATGATGTTGATTGTTTTCCTAAAGATGGATCATCCTTGCATACCTGGTATGAATCCCACTTGCTCATAATATATTATTATTTTTTTTTATATGTTGTTGGAGTCTATTGGCTAGGATTTTGTTGAAGATTTTTGCATCTATATTCATGAGGGACATTGGTCTGTAGCTTTCCTTTTTAGTGATGTCTTTGCCTGGTTTTGGTATCAAATGAATTTTATGCTCGCTTCATAAAATGAATTTGGGAGGATTCCATCCTTTTCTACATTCTGGAATAGTTTGAGTAGCATTGGTTTCAGTTCTTCTCTGAAAGTTCAGTGGAATTCTCCAGTGAAATCATATAGCCAGGGCTTTTTTTTGTTGGTAATTTTTTATGACCTGTTCAGTTTCTTCTTTTTTTATATGTCTGTTTAAATTTTCCACCACAGCCTCTGTTAGTTTAGGTAAATAGTATGTTTCCAGAAATCTGTCCATTTCTTCTAGATTTTCAAATTTTTTGGAGTATAGTTCTTTATAGTATCCTAATATTATCCTTTTAATTTCTGTTGGTTCTGTTGTGACATCACACAATTTGTTTCTTATTTGTGTTATTTGTATTCTTTCCCTCTTTTCCTTTGTTAAATTTGCCAGTGATGTGTCAATTGTATTAATCTTTTCAAAAAACCAACTTCTAGTCTTGTTGATTTTTTCTATTGTCTTTCTATTTTCTGTTTCATTTATTTCTGCTTGATTCTTTATTATTTCTTTTCTTCTGGTGACTGTAGGCTTTTTTT
>NW_006924055.1:4950-6115 GCF_000298275.1 Orycteropus afer afer
TGACTATACCTCTGTCTGGCTTCCTGGCTTTTAATCACCTTTCTCCTGCTCTTCTGCCCTGCTGTTTTGTGCGTCCCTGAGTTGTCCCTGGGGCTGACTGCTCCTCTGTCCGGGTTCCTGGCTTTTTATCCCCTTTCTCCTGCTCTTCCAGCCTGCTACTCTGGGTGGGCCTGAGTTTCCTCTCCTCACCTAGTCCCTTCGGCTGATTGCTCTTCTCTCTGGCTTCCTGGCTTTTAATCCCCTTTCTCCTGCTCTTCCTGCTTGCTATTTCGGGCATCCCTGAGTTGTCTCTCCTCACCTATAACCCTGAGGCTTGCTTTATGGCCTAACATATGGTCTATCATGGAAAATATTCCATGTGTACTGGAAAAGAATGTATATTGGCTGTTGTTGGGTGATGTGCTCTGTAGATGTCTATAAGGTCAAGTTGGTGGATTGTGTTGTTTAGCTCTTCTGCATCTTTGTTGAGTTTCTTTCCAGTTTTTCTCTCTTTCATTGTATTAAAGTCTCCTACTATGACTGTGGAGTCATCTATTTGCCTTTTCAACTCTTTTAAAGTCTGATTTATATATTTGGGGGCTTTTTCATTGGGTTCATAGGTTTTTATTATGGTTATATCTTCTTGTTCAATTGATCCTTTAATCATTATATAATATCCTTCCTTGTCTTACATGGTGGTTTTTGTCAATTTTATCATAAATTAATATTGCAATTCCTGCTCTTTTTCAGTGGCCATTTGCTTGATATATCTTTTTCCAACCTTTGATTTTTAGTCTATTTTTGTCTTTTTCTCTAAGATGTGTCTCCTGTAGACAGCATATTGATGGATTTTGTTTTCTTATCCAATCTGCAGCTCTCTTTCTCTTGAGTACTGCATTTAATGCATTAACATTCAGTGTAATTATTGACAAGTATGAATTGGTTGCTGTCATTTTGTTATGAATTTTTTCATGGTGTCTGTTTTTTCTGTTCCATATTATTTTCTGTGCTGAGCTCATTATGTTGATGAGTCATATTATCATTTCCCCCTTTTTTATGCATTTATTGAAATATAATTTATTCACAGTGAAATACACAAAACTAAAGTGACATGGCTGAATGCATTTTTTTTTTTTTTTCAGTGTTCTCTCTCCTCCCCTCCCACCTCTGGCAACCAACAAAGAAA
>NW_006924055.1:8699-17711 GCF_000298275.1 Orycteropus afer afer
AGGGACAATTTTGCTGGGTACATAATTCTTGGTTGGAAATTTTTCTCTTTCAGTGTTTTATATATCCCACTGTCCTCTTGCCTGCATGATTCCTGTCAAGAAATCCGAGCCTAGTCTTATTAGTTGCCCCCTGTAGGCACTTTTCACTTTTCCCGTGCTACTCCCATGACTCTCTCCCTGTCCCTGGCTCTGGCGATCCCAATGATGATATGTCCTGGTGTCCTCCCCCTGGGGTCTATCCTGTCTGGAGTTTGCTGGACCACCTGAAAGGACACACTCCCATCCATCATCATATCAGGGAAGTTCTTCTCCAACAAATCCTGGTCAATCTTCTCAGTGGTTTCACTCCTCTCTTCCTGCTCTGGAATTCCAATGACACGCACGTCACTCCATTTGACGGTATCCCACATGAACCCGAGGGCTTCTCCATCCTGTTTTCACCTCCCTTCTGATCGATCCCCTTCCAAAGAAGCATTCAGGTATTTTTCTTCAATCTCATCAACTCTGTCTTCCATTGCATCAATTCCACTCCTTTGTCCTTTCAATGTGCCATCTATTTCTGACAATTTAGTATTAATTTTCTGGACCTTCATCCATAGATTTAGAATCATTTCCAATCTTTCATTTATTCTGTCATTTTGTTCCTGTATTCTCCTCCAAAATTCCTCCAGGGATTTGTCTGTGTTCTCCTTGGTCCACCTCCCAATCCTTTGAAGATACCCAAACACAATTCTTTTGAATTCCTTATCAGGGAGCTCCAATGCTGCATCTTTTCCAGGGATGTGCCCTGGGTCTGCATCCTGGTCCCCTGTCACTCCCGCTTCATCTTGCTTCTCTGTGTGGACTGTGATGCTCTGCTGTCTCCAAGGCACCATGACTTTTTTGCATTTATATTTAATTGGTGATTATATGTTGGAGTGACTTGCCCACAATTTTCATTTTCTTTGTTTTGTTTGTATGTAATCTATACAGGCAGGGTACTGTGCTGTGCTCCTCTATTCACTAGTTGACAGCACTTACACACTCACCACCTGCCTCCTTTCCTTTGTCAGTCTCTTGTATATCCTAGCTGACCCTGGCGAACAGAGCCTGTTCTTAGGTCCCTGGAATCCAAATGAGAATTCTATCACTTTAAAACCCAAAATGGTTGCATTTGTAAACATTCAAAATGGCTGCACCCTTGGTCACTTTAAATATCCAAAATGGCCACCACTTGTAAACATTCAAAATGGCTGTGCCCCAGTCCCTTTAAATATCCAAATGGCTGCCACATGTAAACATTCAAAATGGCTGCATCCTCTGGACAGCAGAAAGTCAACAGCTCAGGTTGTCTCCCTCCTTGGTGTTTCCCTTTCTAGTCATAGGCCACCAGTGCAGTCATCCCTGCAGCCCTTGGTGACCAGGGCTGATCTTTAGATTAATTTTCAGGTTCCAACACCACTTGGAAATATTCAGGCTGTTGGTCCTGTCAGTGTAGCTGACAGTCCACAGCTCCATCTCTGTACTCATTGTTTTTGTTCAGGTTTTTCCACTAGTTGGTGCCTAATCCACTTCTGTATAGTTCCTTTCAAAGCTCAGGGTTCCAGGATTATCTTCTGTATCTCTGTCAATTGATTTTTCTTTTCTTTGTTGAAGAGAGTCTGTGTCACTTGTCTGCCTATCCCTCCATCTTACCGAAAGTCCATAATTTCCTTTGTTGCTATTGTTTTAATATTTGCCCAAAATTTGTGTTTGTCCTCTTTTTTATTGTGATGTGAAGGTTTATCATTTTTCTTTGAAGTTACCCTGTGATTTATAATTTTCTCCCTGAGTTTGGAATAGTCCATTCAATCTTGCAACTCTCTTGACTTCCTCACCGTTTAGAAGTTCTGTCACTACACAGTATTTTCCCTCTTTTTGGTTTGTAGTTGTCCTCATTTGCCAATTGAAGTCTCTGGTTACTTGTTTAGAATCTTGTAAGCTTACTTTACTTTGGATATGTTCATGTTGTGGTTTGTGGGTTATGTCATCTTGTGTATTAATGATCAGTTGTTGTTGCTATTTTTGGTTCTCTGTTCAAAGGACTCCCTTTAGTATCTCTTGTAAGGTTGGTCTGTTTTCTACAAATTCCCTTAGTTTCTGCTTATCTGGAAATCTCCTAATTTCACCATCATATTTGAGGGACAGTTTTGCTGGGTATATAATTCCTCATTGAAAATTTTTCTCTTTTAGGGTTTTATATACACCATCCCATTGCCTTCTCACCTGCATGGTTTCTCCTGAGAAATCAGAGCTTATTCTTACTGGTTGTCCTTTGTAAATAACTTTCTGTTTTTTCTCATGCTACTTTCAGGATTCTGTCTTTGTCTTTGGTTTTGATGGGTTTGATCATGATATGCCTTGGCGATTTTCTTTTGGGGTCTATCTTGTTTGGGGTTCATCAGAGTTCCTGAGTGGATATATTCCCATCTTTCATCATATCAGGGAAGTTCTCTTCCAAGAAATCTTGGACAATTTTTTCAGTGGTTTCATTTTTCTCTTCCTGTTCTGGAATTCCAGTGACACATAGGTTATTCCTTTTGATGTTATCCTACATGATCCTTAGGCTTTCTTCCTTTTGTTTTGATCATTTTTCTGATTGATCCCTTTCCAAAGAAGTATTCAGGTATTTGTCTTCAATCTCATTAGTTCTGCCTTCCATTGCATCAATTCTACTCCTTTGCCCTTCCAATGTGTTATCTATTTGTGACAATTTAGTATTAATTTTCTGGATTTCAATCTGTAGATTTTGAATCATTTCTAATTTTTCACTTATTTTGTCATTCTGTTCTTGTATTTTTTTCCAAAATTCTTCTAGGGATTTGTCTGTGTTTTCCTTGGTCTGTCTCTCAATCCTTTGAAGATACCTAAATATAATTCTTTTGAATTCCCTATCAGGGAATAATGCTGTTTCTTTCTCAGGGATGTGTTCTGGGTCTGTATCCTGCTTCCTTGATTCTACCACTTTATCTTGCTTCTTTGTGTGGACTGTGATGGTCCATTGTCTCGGAGACATTGTGACGTTGTTGTAGTTAGATTTCTGTTAACTGTTTGTTAAGAGAAACTAGGATGTATCAGGCTCTTCTTGGTGGTTGTTTATCATAAGCCCCTTGGTGGACAAGAAGGTGGTGACTCTCATTCAGTAAGTGAAGCTGCAGGTGATATGGGTATAGTTGTGTCACATGGGGACTGTTCCTGTCTCCCACTCAGTTAGACAAAAATAACAATTTAATAACCATCAAAAAAGTAAAAGCAAATGGACAAAAAGTACACCATGTAATCACACAGGACCAGTAACCAAAAGGAAGAAAAGGAAAAAAAAAAAAGACAAAAACAAACCAAAATAAAAAACACCACAATATCTGGGGAGAGGGCAATAAGAGAAAAAAGTAGAGAAGGAGAATAATGAAGAGAAAAGATGGGAAAAACACAAAAAGAAAAACAAGGAACAGGGTCACCCACAATAAAGAAAAAAAAAAAAATTGGAACCAGGAACAGAGTAAAGAAAAGAAACTGAAAACCAGAACCTGGGAGGGGAAGAATAAAGAATGATAATAAAAAGGAAAAAAGTAATAATAAGAGTAGTGGTTTTAAAACAGACAAAAACAAAGTAAAAAAAAAAGAAAAAAGAAAAATCTGGACAGGGCAGGGCACCCTGGCTCCCTTGGAGCACATGGGCTGGGATGGAATTCCTGTCAGCCAAGAAGGTGGGTGGGAGTGAGGGATGGGCTCCCCTCCGTTCACCAAGACGGTGTGAGATATAAGAGTAACAAGGGGAATGTTGCACCTTTCCTGTAGTCTGAGAGTCTGGGATGTCTTTGTGGTTCCCAGCAAGCGGAGCCTGTTCTTAAGTTTCTGGAATCTGGGAGAACACTGTCATTTTAATTATCCAAAATGGTCAAACTGCTTGTAAACATTCAAAATGGTGGTGCCCTCCAGACAGACAAAAGTCCACAGCTCAGCCCACCATCTTCTTCGCTGCTTTCCCTTTTATTTCCCAGCCACCAGAGCAGTCCTCTATGCAGTCCCTGGCTAGCAAGGCTGATTTTTAGGTTAATTCTTAGGTCCTACCACCACTCAGCAATATCTAAGCTATCTGTGCTGTCAGGATTACTGCCAGACCACAGCTCTGTAATTCTCCTTTATTGGTATTTTCATGCAAATGCTTCTGCTAGTTGGAGTTTAGTCTACTTCTATATCCTTCCCTTCAAGGTTCAGGGGTCCAGGATTATCTTCTGTATCTGTATTAATTGGTTCCCCTTTTCTTTGTTGAAGAGGGTCTGTGCAGTCTTTCTGCCTATTCTGCCATCTTACCGGAACTCTCCCCACCCCGTTTTTTTAACTAAACTTTTTTCATAGTCACACACACTCTTGCAAAATGTGTGAAGCAAAAACTGATAGAAGTGAAAGGAGAAATAGACAAAGTCACAATTTTAATTGATCACTTCCACACTCCTCTCTCTATAATTAATAAAAACTAGACAGAAAATCAGTGAAGATATAGAAGAACACAACAACATCATCAACCAACAGGATCAAATCCACATTTATAGAACCCTCCACCTAAAAACAGCAAAATGAATATTCTTTTCAAGGTCCCATGGCATATGTATCAAGATAGATTATATCCCAAGCCATAAAACAAACCTCAAAAAATTCAAAAAGATTGAAACAATACAGAGCATCTTCTATGACTACAGTGGAATCACACTAGAAATAAGTAACAGAGAGATGACAGAAAAATCTCCAAATGCTTACAAACCAAACACAATTTTATATAATTCATGGGCCAAAGTGGAAGTTTCAATGGAAAACAAAACAAAAAATATATTGAACTAATGAAAATACAAGATATCAAAATAATGAGTCATAGCTAAAGCCAACCTTTCAGTTAGCAGCCAAGCACTTAACTACTGTACCACCAGGGCTCCTTGCTAAAACAGTGCTGAGAGGGAAATATATAGTACTAACTGCCTATACTAATAAAAGAAGAAAAGACTCAATAATTTAAATTCCCACTTATCCTAGGAAAAGAAGAGCAAAATTAACTCAAAGCAAGTAGAAGGAAGAATATACAAGAAATTGGAAGCAGAAAAATAATAGAGTAAAACAATGAAATGAAACAAAGAGCTGGTTCTTTGAAAAGAGCAGTAAAATTGACAAACCTCTAACATTAACAATGAAGAAAGAGAAAAGACAAAAATTACCAATGTCAGGAATAGAACAGGAGTTATCATCACAACCTTGCAGACATCAAAAAGATATAACATGAACAACTGTAAACACATAAATTAGACAAATTAGGTTAAATGGGCCAATTGCTCAAAAAACACAAACTATCACAATTTGCCCAACATTAAATAGATAATTTGAATAGTCCTATAACCATTAAGAAAATTAAGTTCATAATTTAAAAACTCCCCCAAAAAGAAATCTTTAGACTCAGATGATATCACTAGAAAATGCTACCAAACATTTCGAGATGAATTAACATAAATTATATACAATCTCTTCCAGAAAATAAAAGAAAAGAAAACAATTCTCATTCATTTTGTAAAGTTAATATTGCCTCATACCAAAACCAGGTGAGGACAGTACAAAAAAAAAGAAAACTATAGACTAATATTCCTCAAGAGTAGAACATAAAAAGCTAACAAAAAGGAAACTGGGTAAAGGGTACATAACATCCCTTTGTATTGTTTCTTACCACTGCATGTGGAGCTATAATTATCTCTAAATTAAAATTTTAATTTAAAGAAAACACACAATACATTGTGATGATAATATCAATCAAAGCATAATACTGTGTGCTTAATAAAACTGCTTACTGATTGAAAATATGTCTTTAGGAAGAGAAAAGGACCTAGGCAGCCTATGTACTAGTATCACAATATATTATATGCACATTTTAAGTTAAACTTTGTATTTTTAGATACTTGTAGATTCACGTGCACTTATAACTGCCTATCACTGTGCCTGAGAGGTACTCAAAAGTTTTTTGTTGACTGCATAAATGCCTTAACTAAAAGTGTGAAGAAGAATTTGCTTGAAATTCCCTTCAGTTTCTAGTTATAATTGAATAATCGTTCTTCTGATATGTGTTCCTCATCTGCCTTTTACTTTTTATTTTACCTCACTTTGTTTTCTATGATATATGCATATGCCTCCACCACTCATCTGTCAGTTTGTCATACTGTGGTGCTTGTGAATTGTGTGTGCATATGTCTCATGGTATCTTCTTGTGTTTATTTCACTTACTCAAATGGACAAAGTTATGTTATGGTCATTCCTTTGCTCAAGAATAGACTGGAAGATAGGTGAGAAAAAAATGGGGACAATCAGCAGCTTCACTTCCAGAATGTGTTCTCAAAGTAGTTTGATACCCCTTCTTGTGTTTTATCACTTGGGGACACATCTTTGCACCAGCTCTTAATCCAATTCAATGTGTGCAGGAAATTTGAAGACTGGAAGTACAAGCCCATATGTTTCAGGGTTATTTGTTTGGGTTTTAGTTTAGATTTTGTTTTATAATCATTGTTCAGATAATTTTGATGAGAAAGTACTGACTGCAGGTAGACTAGCCAGCACCTTTGTATGCACTAAGAAAGTGTGTCTTAGATTCAAAACGGAGTCTCATCAGTAATCACCACACTATTTCCCTCTAGTATCTTAGTGCTTGAAAAACTAGGTACAGCAGTTTGAATTAGGGATTTTGGTGCCCTCAACAGCTCACTGAATCAGATTGCACCAAACACAGAAGAGTAGAATTAAAAGAAAGGCACAGAGAAAGAATTTAAGGAAGATCTACCTGGTGGAGAGCAGACGGGCAGCCGAGAGAGGCCATTGGAAACTTCCCTGGGGCTGTCACTGACTGGCAGATGAGGGCAGCCATCTGAGATCTCCGTGGGCCAAGGAAGAAGATACCCTATATCAGCATACCAGCTACCACACCAACATACCAGCAAACACCCCAAGGATCTACCTTCAGCACCTGATTTTATCGGTAACTTGGGTCGGCTAGGTGCAAATGGGTGTGCGCAGCACCACTGAAACCCAAGCAGAGAGCTTACTGGTGCTTCAGGAGGGTGTGCTCGCTCCCCCCTCAGTGGGTCACTGAGTGGGCGTGGGTCAGCTTGGGAGGCATTGAGAGGTCTGTGCTTGTCTTTGTCACTGATATCGGGACCACAGATTACTAGCAAGCACTCTCCTGACTCCAGCACAGCTGAAATTGTGCACATCTTTGGTGCCACAGGTGGCATAGACAAACTCCCCAGATGTTCGCGGTCTGGGTGGATTAGGCCGGCACTGCGGGCAGACGGGGTGGAGAGAGAGGAATCCGTGGCCGAGTGCGGACCTGGGAATTTGCCTTGGATTGACTTTTTGGCACTGAGGGGCCTCAGAAGCAGGGTCTTTGAGTGTGTCTGAGCCTGGAGGAAAGTGAGGACACCCTAACAATAGGAATCTTTCCTGAAATTGAGCCACGGGCTTGTAAATAACAGTATGACATCATCAGTAGGAGCCTGCTCAAAACCCTAGAAACTGACCCTAGTAACACCAAGCTTTCCTTCTTCTGCTGCCACCTTCTCCACCAATAACTTCACTCATTCAATAGAAGAAACCATATTCAACCAATTACCATAAAACCTCCCAGTTTGAACTCTGAACCCTCTTTACGACAAACAGAAACACATATCCACATTCCACACAGTGATTCCACCATCACAAAGAAAACTTCAGAGCGAACCAGCATACCTGAATCAATAATAAAATAAAATACACCAGCTTCACCTTTTCAAAATATTAAACTGTAAAACCAAGACACAACAAATCAACGTGTAACCAGCAGTTAAAGACAACCTCAAAATGTCTAGGAAACAACAGGCAACCTCAAATCAAACAAAAAAACAGGGCAAGGCATTGGAAGTAAAACCACAAACAAAGGTCTCATTATACATGGAGGAAGAGGAGGCAATAGAATTATCTGAGAAGGAATTTAGAAGATGTGTTTATAGAGCTATACAAGAGCCTAAGGAAACCCCAAACAGAAACAAGGAGAACACAGACAGTTCCCTGGAGGAACTCAGGAAAATCATTGAGGAACAGAATATTAAGATTAATGCACAATCAGAACTCATACAAAAACAGCAGTTAGAAATGCAGAAGATATCTGTTGATATGCAAACCATGAGCACCAAAATGACAGAACTACACAACACAGTAGAAGCTCAAAGAGTAGATTAGAACTGGCTGAAGAACGCATATCCCAACTAAAAGACAAATCCCTGGACACTAGCCTGTATGAAGAAAAATCAGAACAAAGATTTAAGAGAAATGAAGAGAGCCTAAGAATTATATGTGATGACATGAGACGAAACAATATAAGACTCATTGGAATCCCAGAACAAGAAGAGGCGAAAAAGACCACTGAGAAAATTGTGGAAGACCTGCTAACAGAAACTTTCCCCATATCATGAAAGAAGAAAATATATTTGTCCAAGAAGCTCATAGAACCCCACACAAGGTAGATCCCAAGAGAAAAACACCGAGGCATAGTATAATCAAACTTTCCCAAACCAAAGACAAAGAAAAAATTTTAAGAGCTGCCCAGGAAAAAAGAAATATTACTTATAATAATCAAACAGTTAGGCTGAGCTCCAATTACTCAGCAGAAACCATGTAAGCAAGAAGGCAATGGGATGGCATATATAAAACTCTGAAGGAAAAAAAAACTTCCAACCAAGAATCCTATATCCAGTCAAATTATCCATCAGTTATGAGGGCGAAATCAAGGCATTCTCAGATAAACAGAAATTAAGAGACTGTGAAAACCAGACCAACCCTACAAGAAATGCTTAAGGAAGTCCTACCAATAGAGAACCCGCAACAGAGATCAGCAAAACCAGAATATGTGACATCAAGTCTAAAACCAAATCAGAAATAGATACTCATAATAAGACCATAAAACATTCTACCTTAAAAACCAAGGAACTAAAA
>NW_006924056.1:0-627 GCF_000298275.1 Orycteropus afer afer
TCCTAGGTGGCTTTGATTTCAGAGCATGAAAATGACCTGCCCATTGTTCTTGAAATGGAACAAATCAAAGACAGGAAGGACTCAGCCAATCCCCCAGGAGACTTAGACTTGCTAAACAAAACCTACCATATTAAACATGTCTGTTAAGAAGCAATGACAGCACAGCAACAAGAAATAGTTTTAAATTTTCATGAACAAAGCAGTATTTTTTGTTTCCTTTTTCTATTGATCAATATCAAACTTTTATTGAAATCCATTAGTCAAAAACTATGTGCTTCAATTAAAACTCCATTCTTTACTGCCACCACTCGTCTATTAGTTTGTCTAACTTTGATGGCTTGAGTGTTGCTGTGATTTTGGAAGCTGTGCCACCAGTATTTCAAATGCCAGCAGGGTCACCCATGGTGGAGAGGTTTCAGAAGAGCTTCCAGGCTAAGACAGACTAGAATAAAGAACATGGCCAGGTCCACTTCTGCAGCCTGCAAACCTTATAAATAGCAGGGAAATATGATACAGTGCCAGAATATTAGCACCTCAGGTTGGAAGTCACTCAAAATATGACTAGGATAACCTTGCGAAGAATGGAATTCCAGAACATTTAATTGTGCTCATGAGGAACCTGTACAT
>NW_006924056.1:727-1259 GCF_000298275.1 Orycteropus afer afer
ACCTCTTTAAAATGTTAAAAAGCAGAAAGGTCACTTTGAAGACTAATGTGCACCTAACCCAAGCTAAAATATTTTTTATCACCTCAAATGCATCCTTTCCCCATATTTATTCAATCAGTATGCTGAGCAAATAATCCAAGAAGCTGGACTATGTGAAGAAGAACGTGGCGTTAAGATTGGAGGAAGAATCATCAACAACCTGCAATACCTTATTAATTGTTCACAACTTTGCTTGCTGAAAGTGAGGATGACTTTAGGCACTTACTGATGAAGATTGAAGAATACAGTCTGCAGCATGGATTACATCTCAATATAAAGAAAACAAAAATCCTCACAACTGGAGCTATAAGCAGCATCACGATAAATGGAGAAAAGTTTGAAATTGTCAAAGACTTCACATTGCTTGGTTCTACAATTGATGTCAATGGAAGCAGCAATCAGGACATTAATCGACATATAGCACTGGGTAAGCTGACTGCACGGGACTGCTTTCAAGTGCTGAGAAGCAAGGATGTCTCCTTGAGGACTAAGG
>NW_006924056.1:2844-3745 GCF_000298275.1 Orycteropus afer afer
CATCAACTCTTCTTGGGTCTTCCTTATTAATTGTTCAGATTTCACATGCACATGAGATGATTGAAAATATCATGGCTTCAGATGGGTGAACTTTAGTGTTCAAAGTGACATCTTTGTTCTTCAACACTTTAAAGAGGTCTTTTGGACCGATTTTCCCAGTGCAATATGACGCCTAATTTCTTACTGCTGCTCCCATTGGTGTTGATTGTGGAACCAAGTAATAGGAAATCTTTGGCAATTTCAAACTCTTCTCCATTTATCATTGATGATGTCTATTGTTCCAGTTATGAGGATTTTCATTTTCTTTATGTTGAGGTGTAATCCATACTGAAAGCTGCAGTCTTTGATCTTTATCAGTAAGTGCTTCAAGTCTTCTTCACTTTCAGCAAGCAAGGTTGTGTTGTCTGCATATCACAGGTTTAAATGAGTCTTCTTCCAACTCTGATGTCTTGTACTTCTTCATATAGTCTAGATTCTCAGATTATTTGTTCAGCCTACAGATGAATAAGGTGAAAAGATACAACTGTAATGCACTTCCCTCCTGATTTAAACCATGCAACATGCCTTGTGGTGTTCAAATGAAAGTTTCCTGCTCTATGTACATGTTCCTCATAAGCACAATTAAGTGTTCTGGAATTCTCATTCTTTTCAATGTTATCCATACTTGTCATAATCCACACAGTTGAATGCTTTTGCATAGTTGATAAAACACAAACACCTTTCTGGTATTCTCTGATTTCAACTAAGATCCATGTGGCTTCAGCAATGATTTCCCTCATTCCACATCCTCTTCTGAATCCAGCTTACATTTCTGGAAATTCAGTGTCAATATATTGCTGCTAACTATTCTTGAATTAGCTTCAACAAAATTTTACTTGTGTGTGATTTAATGATATTATTT
>NW_006924056.1:5010-6808 GCF_000298275.1 Orycteropus afer afer
TTGAAATAGTCTTAGTGATGATGAATGCAATGCCATTCCTCCTCAGTTTACCATTCTCAGCATAGATCATATGATTGTCTGATTCAAAATGGCCAGAAACAGTCAATTTCATCTCACAAATACCTACGATATCTATCTTTATGCATTACATTTCATTTTTGACAATGTCTAATTTTCTTACATTCACACCATACATTCCACATTCCTATTATTAATGGATGTTTAGCAGCTGTTTCTTGCTATTTTGGGTCATACCCAATCAGTAAATTCAGGTCCCAAAAGCTTTACTCTATCCACATCATTCAGGTTAACTCCACTTTGGGGAGGCAGCTGTTCTCCAGTCATGTTTGGAGTTCCTTCTGATCTGAGGGTCTCATCTTCTATCACTATATTAGACAATGTTTCAGGGGTATTCATGAAGTTTTCCAGTAGTATATTAAACCATGTTTCACTGCTATTCAAAAGGTTTTCAGTGCCCAGTTCTTTGAAAAGTAGACGGCCCCTTTCTTCTTCTACGTGTGTCTTAGTCTGGAATCTCCATTGAAACCAGTCCATCATGGGTGACCCTGCTGGTATTTGACATACTGGTGGCATAGCCTCCAGCTTCACAACAACATGAAAGCCACCACAGTACAACAAACTGACAGATGAGTGGTAAGAATGTACCACAGACTGCTCAAAAATGAAAAACAAACACTACCATCAAGTCAATTCTGACTCATAGCAACCAGCATAGGGTTTCTAAGGCTGTATGTCTTTACAGAAGTCAATTGCCTCATCTTTCTTCTGTGGAGTAGCTGATGGCTTCCAATATTTTGGTTAAAAGCAATGTGCCCTTAACCACTACACCACCAGAACTCCTTATGGGCTGCTAGAAGAGCAAGCAAATCTGTCTTGGAGGAAGCATGGCTAGAATGCTCCTTCAAAGAGAGAATGGCCAGACCTGGTCTTTTGTGCTTTGATCTTGTTGTCAGAAGGGACCGTTCCTGGAGAAAGATATTATGCTTGGTAAAGTAGAAGGTCTGCAAAAAAGGGGTAGATCCTCAATGAGACGTATTGACATAGTGGCTGTGATGATGGGCTCAAGGATGGCAAGTATTTTGAGAGTAGTGCTGGACTGGGGTATTCATGAAGTTTCTTTCTATTGTACATACAGTCAGTATGAGTCAGAACTGGATCAATGGCACCAAACAACAACAGCAACAATAATTCTTTATTGAGAAAAACAAAAAATATATGTATATAATTATTGAATTCTGAATCAGAAGTCAATAGTATTTTATTTGGGGCCTTAGATAAGCACAAATTTCATATGTGGTTTTAGTCAAGTCACTTGGATATTTCTGGCTTCAGTTTCCTCATTTGTAAACTTGATATAATGCTTTAGTCCACTTTACCTTCAGGCTTATAAAGAAAATATGCTAAAAAATTGTGGAAAAATACAATGCATAAGCTTCTGTTGTATATAATTAATGTATAAATCTTTAGTATATAATTGTGAACACATTTAGCACAAAACTGAAAAACAAGTAATGTTTAGAAAGTGAAGAATCAACCAAGTATTCAATTTATTCTATTAACATTCTCTTTGTCAAAAATAATCAATTGTAAATTTAACCAAGATATTATGCTTTGATTATGTTGTTGTTGTTGTTGTTAAGTGCCGTCGAGTCATTTCCGACTCATAGCGACCCCATGCACAGCAGAACAAAACACTGCCCGATCCCGCGCCAGCCCCACAATCCCTGCTATACTTGAGCCCATCATCGCAGCCACTGTATCAATCCATCTCCTTGAA
>NW_006924056.1:8073-8663 GCF_000298275.1 Orycteropus afer afer
ACTCCAGGCAAATAGAGACCAATTTGTTGTTCCTTGGACAGCCACTTGCAAGCTTTTAAGACTCAAGGTAATATGCGACTAACTAGGACATAGAACAGAAGCACTAAGCACATTATTAGGTCAATAAACTAAGATGTCCCATGAAACTATGACCTTGAACCTTGATGACCCCCTGAAACTATTGCCCTGAGATCATCTTTAAACCTGAATCCAAAAATATCCTCTGAAGTTATCTTAGAACTATACAATAATTCAGCTTAACTAGTAAAAAACTGTCTGCTTGGAGAATTATGTTCTTTTAAGAACATCTAAATGGTATTAAACTGACAACAGCAATTTGAAAGATTAAATAGAAATCTTTGGGGAATTGAGTTTACATTAATGGAGGAGGAATCATTCAGAAAAAGGGCAAAAATGGTTGCACAACACAAAGAATATAATTATTGGCACTGGATTATACATGTAGAAACTATTGAATTGGCATATGATTTCCTGTGTGTATTCTCAACAGCAACAATAAAATTAATATATTTTTTAAAAAATCACATGAGGTCAAAGATGAAAAGGTTGGAAGAAAGAAGGAACACATG
>NW_006924056.1:8803-10263 GCF_000298275.1 Orycteropus afer afer
TTTGCTATGTCTCTCCAAATTGTATGTCCTTCCTCAAATTTGTCCTACCAGGTAAAAAGGCATTCTTTCTTCAGCTCATCTGTTTTCCGGGATGTCACACTGAGATCTCCAAGAACAGTTGTTTCCTGGCAGGTGCTGCTTCAGAAGGTGCTCACTCACCATGGCGGGATCAGAGTCATGAAGCAGGATGACAGCAGAGGTGATGCACAAGGAGAACACATCTTAAAAGTCATTAAAGTCATTTCATTTCCTCAGAGATAAGACAGGGCAATGAAAATTGGATGCAGATAATTAGAAGGAGCAAAAATAATAATAATAATAAACACAGAGCTATAAAAATTTGAAGAATTCTGTATAGAGCATTGCAACAAATTATTTACCTCTCCACAAGTTCATTAAACCAAATGTTTTTGAAATTGTTCATGATTCAGTCTACCTGCTATTAAATTTGTTTTTGAGAAGCATAAATGAATACTATTACTTCTGCATCTAAAAGATACACTGTTCTTGAATGATGTCATTTCCTACTAATCACTAAGTGTAGTCATTATTCCATGCAAAATAAGTAATTATTTGGATCACTTCACAGACATCTATGGAAGAAAAGCTAGAAGTAAAGTATCACAAAAACATGAACTGCACTTCATTATAAAAAAAAAACAACTTTTTTATGTAAGCTATTTTTGACCTCTGAAGTACTTCATATATTTTAATTGTTCTTTTAGGAATCTCTCCACATAATCTTCCATAAATCTTGCACAACTTTGTACAGCTTTGTTCTTAAACTGAGAAATCACCAGAGTTGGAAATAGTGTGTTGCTGTAGTGGCTCTGAATGAACCAACAAAGATACTACCACTTCTGCCTGCTATGCCATCCTGTCTGGAGAGACTTCTAGCAGTAACCCACTTCATCAAACAAGGATTCAAAAAGTATTGCTTGAGGGATCTTGTGATCATCAGGCAGAGCTTTTACAAGTGTGGCTTCTGAGAATCAGATCTTCTCTTGGTAGGCATGATGGGATAGTTAACTACTTATTGCAGAAGTAACAAATATGATACAGAAACTCTCAGGATATCATCATGATTTGTGAGCATTATAGAAACAATATTGAGATAATGTATCATTTGAACTGGAATGAGATTAGCCATTGTAAGGCTAGCTAAGGAGTTCTATCAGTGAGTAAGTGATTGTTAGATGCCGTCTAGTGGGCTCTGACACATAGTGACCCTGAGTACAACAGAAGGGAACATTGTCCAGTAGTGAACCATCCTAACAATCCTTGCTATACCTGAGCCCTTCATTGCAGCCACTGTGTCAATCCATCTCCTTGAAAGTCTTCCCCATTTTTGCTGACCCTCCAATTTACCAAGTATGATATCCTTCTCCAGGGAATGGTCCCTTCTGACAACATGACCAAAGTAGGTGAGTCAAAGTCTGGATATTCTCACTTCCAAGAAG
>NW_006924056.1:14398-15499 GCF_000298275.1 Orycteropus afer afer
ATGCATATGGCTATTCACTGTGCATGGAATAAGAAATGGCCAGATGTGTGATTATTTACGGAATCATGGGCTGTGGCTAATGGTTTGGCTGGACAGTCTGGGACTTGGAAGGAGCCTGATTAGCAGATTGGTGATAAGGATGTAAGTATGTGGATTGATCTCTCTGAATGGGCCAAAGGAGTAAAGATATTTGTGTCTCATGTGAATGCTCACCAAAAGGTGATGTCAGCAGAGGAGAACTTTAACAATCAGGTTGGTAGTATGATACATTCAGTGGAAACCAGTCATCCTTTTTCCCCAGCTACTCCTATCATTCCTTAATGGGCTCATGAAAAAAGAGGCCATGGTGGCAGACATGGAGGTTATGTATGGGCTCATCAAAATGGACTCCTGCTTACCAAGGTTGATTTGGCTGCTGCTGAGTGCCCAATCTGCCAGCAGCAGAGACCAACACTGAGTCCATTATATGGAACCATTCCTTGGGGTGATCAGCCAGCAACCTGGTGGCAGGTTGATTACATTGGACCACTTCCATCATGGAAAAGACAGGGTTTGTTCTTACTGGAATAGACACTTATTCTGGATATGAATTCACCTTCCCTGTACGCAATGCTTCTCCCAAAACTACCATCCGTGGACTTATAGAGTGCCTTATCCACCTTCATGGTATCCCACACAACATTGTTTCAGATCAAGGGACTCACTTCAAGCAAATGAAGTGCGGCAATGAGCCTATGCTCATGGAATTCACTGGGCTTACCATGTATCCCATCATCCTGAGGCAACTGGCTTGATAGAATGATGGAATGGCCTACTGAAAACACAATTATGGTGCCAGCTAGGTGGCAATTTCTTGAAGGCTTGGGGCAATGTTCTCCTGGAGGCTGTATATGCTGTAAACCAGCACCCAACATATGGTTCTGTTTTCCCAACAGCCAGGATTAGTGGGTCCAGGAACTGATGGGGTGGAAATGGGAGTGGTACCATTCACTATTAACCCTAGTGATCCACTCAAAAAATTTTTGCTTCCTGTACCTGCTACCCTATGCTCTGTGGGTCTGGAGATCTTAGTTCTAAATGGAGGAACACTCCCACCTGGAA
>NW_006924057.1:0-2730 GCF_000298275.1 Orycteropus afer afer
GTGGTCAATGACATGAGACAAAGTATATGTGAACTGCTGTATGGAAAGTGAATTTGCTCTGTAAATCTTCACCCAAATCATAATAAAAAAAATGAAAAAAAAAAAGAAAAAGAAGTCTTAACAGATAATACCAAATTATCATCCAACTTACATTGACATTACTTGCTTTGCTTTGAGTATTAAACATGATGGTTCACACATAGCACTCAAGCACTCATTTAATGAGTCTGAATAGACTCAATGGCAGTGGGTTTGATTTCTTGGGTTTTTAGTGTTATTTTTTTTTTTTACCTTTTTTGATCAACTTCCAAATTTTGAAATCCAAAGAATAATAGGCAGCATTTTTTATTTTTAATTGAATTACCTTGATAAAGCATTTATCACTTATGTTTTCATTATTACTCCTATATCTATTAACCAAGTGTTAACATATAGTGCTCATTTTTTCTATAGTGTTTTTTGTCTTCATATCCATTTACAGAATTTTTTGTGCATTTTTATACTAATTATTTGTCTTGTATGTATGTAGCAAGTATTTTTATCCAGCCTATATCTTGCTTTTAACTTCATTATTAGTGTACTTTGTTGTAAATAAGGTTTTTAATTTTCATATGCTCAAGTATTTCAAACTTTTCCTTTCCAGTTTTTGCAGTTTGTTTTTTATTAAGCAGGCTGTCCAGCCTCAGGGTCATAATAACATTTGCCAAACAGTGACTTTTGTGTGGCTCGTTTTATAGCCTTGTGAGCTAAGCAGTTTCAAGTATTTGTGAATTTCCATCTGTTTTCCTTCTTTTGTTGTTGTTGTTATTGCATGCTTTTGACTAGATTCCTATTCAAAGCAACCTCATGTAATATAGTAGAAACACCCCATAGGGTTTCCTAGGCTGTATCCTTTACAAGAGAAAATTGTCAGGTCTTTTCTTCCTCAGAACCTCTGGGAGGGTTCAAATCATCAATCTTTTGGTTGCAGCTAAGAGCTTAACCCTTGCACCACCAGGGCTACTTTTCGTTCTTTTATGAGTTCTCAAAGGCTGATCCAGAATCTAGTTATGTAGACAAGGGCCTGATAATTGAAAATCATAACAGGTTTCATCAATATATATTATTTTAAAAAATAAATGTCTTCTTATACACACAATTCTGCACACACGTGTGTTCATACACAAGTACAAGTAATTCTGAGGAAATCTGAATAAGACCAGTGGATTGTATCAAGTCAGTATCCTGGTTGTGATATTGTAGCATAGTTTTGTAAGATGTTACTATCCAAGGAAACTGAGGAAAAGGAACACAGGATTTCTCTTTATGGTTTATTACAACTGCATGTGTATCTATAATTAGCTCAAAATAAAAGGTTATTTTTGCAAGTCTTCTTTAAAAGACAGAATATTTATTATAAACTACTATACTTTGAAGACAATTCCAAAAGAGAAGTTGCTGGATGTCTTAGCAATGACAGTATCTCTGAAATAATCATATAACTTTTAAAGGATATTACTTATAAGAGGAAAACTCTGATATATTACAATGGGATTCTTTGCATTCTTTCTTTAAAGACATTTATTTTGTTCTTTCCCCACTGATCTCTAACATTTGTGTGTGTGTGTGTGTGTATTGGGTACATAACCAAGCTCTTCAACTTATCTCATTCATACTTGAAAAAAACCTCTAAGACAGGTATTGCTTTTTCTCTTATTTGAGGAAACAAATTCTCAGAGAGGTTAAATCACTAACTTTAGACACTCATAGCTAGTAATAAGTGGTTTGGTTTCTTATTCTTTATAACTTGGTTATTACTTCGTTAGTCATCTTGATTTCCATTTTCAAGGTGAAAGAAATTGTTTTGTTTAATTTACTCAGGTATACAATCTTACTTTCCTTTCTCTTTTGTCCAGAGCTAGATTATGGGGGAAATTTGAAGGTAAATACAATTTTTACTCATCAATGCCATATGTAGTTCCAAGACAATTATAAGAGAAGCAATTTTGGAATCTAATAAGTAAGAAGACCAAAAGTTCCCTGAACATGATGAAGAGAAGAATAAAACTGATTACTCATTTAAACATCCCCACTAGAGACACTACAGTTGATGGGTTTCTCTCATGCATTTCTTCAATACTTCCTTCCTTCTTGGCACAAGGCTTTTATCAACTTCAAAGGATGTTCTGGACATTAAAAAGAACTGAAGGAGTGTGTAATATAGATAAATAGAACATAATATACTTAAATTATGAGATAATTCCTCTAGGTCATGTGATAGTCAAACTTTTATGTGAGTATGTACCTTTAGAAAGTTTTATCAAACTAAATACTCCTTCACATATTTTTCAGTTGATCTTTACTTTTTTGCTATAACTTTATAATTTTACATAATTACAAAGAATACATTTTAAGTTTTGACATTTTAAAGCAACCTGTTATATCACTCTTAAAGATACCCAGTGGAATCTAATACTATAGTTGTATTCAGCATTATCTATTAACAAATAATGTGAACAAGCACTTCTTCAACTCTCAGAGATTTTACACAATTTCTTTTTCTTTTTGCTCTTATATTTTCAGTCATTCTCACCTTAGAATTTTATATGAATCCAATATATAACAATCACTTTGATGAATAAAGTTGCCTTACCCAAGTCATGGTCTTTTTGATTGCCTCTTCTGCATGTAAAAGTTAGATAATGAAAAAGGAACACAAAATTAGAATTGATGCATTCAAACTGTGGTGTT
>NW_006924057.1:5850-10963 GCF_000298275.1 Orycteropus afer afer
CTTTGTGATGATGAATGCCATGCCATTCCTTTTCAAACTGTCATTCCTGGCATAGTAGATCATATAGTTGTCTGATTCAAAATGGCCAAACCCAGTCCATTTCAGCTCACTAATGCCAAGGATATCAATATTTATTCGTTCCATTTCCTTTTGACAACTTCCAATTTTCCTAGATTCATACTTCGTACATTCCATGTTCCGATGATTAATGGATGTTTTCAGCTGTTTCTCCTCAATTTGAGTGATGCCATGTCAGCACATGGAGGTCCTGAAAGACTTACTTTATCTATGTCATTAAGGTTGCTTCTACTCTGATGAGGCAGCTCTTTCCCAGTCCTATATTGGGTTACCTTCTGACCCAAGAGGGTCATCTTTCTGCACTGTGTTGGACAAGGTTTCCAAGCTATTTATAAAGTTGCCCAGTAATGTATCAGACAGTGTTTCTCTGCTTGTCATAAGGTTTTTCCTGGCCAATTTTTGAGAAATCGATACAGACTCCAGGTGGCCATCTCTCCAGGCCCATAGCCCCTAGGACCAGGCAACCTGGCCCCATCACCCCACCCTTCACAGTGTCAGCCCAGCCTGGCAGCACTGGACTCCCAGGCCCAGTGGGAAGCCATGGCTATGGGATTGGAAGTTCTTCCCCTCTCCCCATTTGCCACCCCCTGCCTAGGGTACCACCAGAGCCTGTCATTGAAGTGTCCCAGTGGATGAGTGCAGATTGAGACAGGCTCCCAGGCATGGAGGGGGTCCCCTGAGCTGTTAACAATGATGTCCCTGAGTGAATGATGCCCCCTTCTTTCCTGGCTGGGTCCTAATGACAGCCCAGCTACCCATTGCCCATGCTCGTGGGACAGTGGCCATCCTGGGAGAGAAATAAAGTCATATTGAATGATTGTGGAAAAAAAAGCTTAGTTTAGGGATTTGGCCATAATATTTCTACTAGTATTAATTATCCCACTACTCATCTGTCAGTTTGTCATACTGTGGTAGCTTGCATATTGCTATGAGGCTAGAAGCTATGCCACCAGTATTTCAAATATCTACAGGGTCATCCATGGAGGACAGGTTTTAGTGGATCTTCCAGACTAAGACACTGGGAAGAAGGATGGGGACATCCACTTCTGAAAAATTTGGACAGTGAAAACCTTATGAACAGCTTTGAAACATTGTCTGATATAGTACCAGAAGATGAGCCCCTCAAGTTGGAAGACACTCAAAATATGACTGGAGAAGAGCTGCCTTCTCAAAGTAGAATCAACCTTAATGACATGGATGGAGTAAAGCTTTCGGGACCTCCTTTTGCTGATGGGACATAACTCAAAATTGGAAGAAGCAGCTGCAAACATCCATTAATAATCAGAACATGGGATATACAAAAGATGGATCTAAGAAAAATTGAAGTTGTCAGAAATGAAATAGAACACATAGAGATCAATATCATTAATGAACTGAAATGGACTGGTTTTGGCCATTTTGAATCAGACAATATGATATACTACACCAGAAATGACAAATTGAATAAGAATAGTGTCACATTCATTGTCAAAAATAAAAAAATGTTTCAAGATCTATCCTGCAGACCAGTTAATACTACTATTATTCAAATTTACACATCAACCACTAAAGCCAAAGATGAAGAAATTGAAGGTTTTTACCAATTTCTGCAGTCTGAAATTGACCAAACATGAAATCATAATGCTTTGTTTATTACTGGTGATTGGAATGTGAAGGTTGGAAACAAAGACAAGTCATCAGCAGTTGGAAAATATTCCCTTAATAATAGAAATAACACTAGAAATCACATGATAGAGTTTTGCAAGACCAATGACTTATTCATTGCAAATACCTTTTTCAACAAAATAAGTGGCAGCTATACATATGGACCTCACCAGATGGAACACATAGGAATCAGATTGACTATAGCTGTGGAGAGAGATGGTGGAGAAGCTCAATATCTTCAGTGCAAACAAGGCCAGAAGCTTACTGTGGAACAGACCATCAATTGCTCATATGCAAGCTCAAGTTAAATAATTATTCCTGGTAAAGAAAGGAAACATCTCTCTTAGTGCCTGGTTCCTATTAAGCAATAACCATGAGGGCCGAGTAGACTTTCTTGGCTAGATTAATATTGCATTTATGTCCTTTACAGAAATCTTATTCTATTAATGCAAATTCCTATCACTGCCAAAAATGCTCAGACACTGATTGAATTGAAAAGATTATAAATAGTACAATGGTTACTAATACAATGACAAGAAAATTTTTATTTTCCTCCCAAAATATCTGTAGGAGCATTTACTAAACATAGGATATTATTCTAACCAAGGCAATAAATCCAGGCCACATAGTTAATGTCTACCTGGTAGTAAACTACATTGTTCTTTTCCTTCACAGCAAAAGCACATATTTCCCTACATTTGCACAAATATAACTCATTTCCAGGGAAATAGCAATAGACAAGGTAGACTGAGAGGCCCTGGAAAGGTGACACTGAATCATTGCTTTAAAGTATTGTGAAACTTCATATTAGTGTCTCCAAACAGAAGCACTGCAATCTTGATAAGTTTGTTATTGTCTTTAGGGTAGATTTCAAAAGTTTGGATAAAACATAAAAGCTTGAAAATTAAACCTCTATGAGTCCCATAGAAACCCTGTGATGTGGTCTCAGGAAGCACTAAAATGCATGTACTAAATATGGGAAGACAAATACTAAGTGTGATTAATTAATTAATTAATTTGAGGTAACAGTCATCTCACTGTCTCAGTCTTTCCTCAGTCCCCCTGGTCATAAGAAGTACCTGATGTACTTCTGCCTTTGGAGATTCTCAGATGGTCACTGGGAATTTATATTTTTAATATTCATACCAAATGATTCATATATCAGGCAAGTTTGGAGGACCCGCTACCCTTTTTCATGGCCCATTTTGTTTCAATGAATAACTCCCTTTGGCCTTTAAAATATTAGGCCCAAATTCAAGCCACCTCACAAATATCACAGACACTGCCTCTGGTCAATCATTGGGTAAAATGGAAAGAGGAACAGAGAGACAATCGAATATGTCAATAAAAAGAGTTCAGCATTAAAAAATTAAAGCACAGGATTTTAGGCATGTCTATAAAACCAAGAGGTCCCTGGGTGGTACAAAATGTTTGCACATGGTACTAACTGAAAGGTGAGTAGTTTGAATCTTCCGAGCAGTGCCACAAGAGAAAGCCTAGTGATCTCTTTCCATGGGATTATAGCCTTGAAAACTCTATGAAGGGCAGTTCTACTCTGACACACATGGGGTCACCATGAGTTGGAATAAACTTCATGGCAACTGGTTAGGTTTTTTTGATACAAACCCAAGAAAATATTTACACTGGCAAAGAAAGTAGAGCTGTCTTCACAAGCATTTAAAGTGAGTAACGGTGTGCATTCATGATTTTATTTTACTCTTCCATTCAACAAGCACTTACTCCACACCAAGCATTGTACTGAGCATTGCAGAGCACCAGACATAAAATATAAATCTACTTCAAAAATCTCCCAATGGCTAGCACCATATGATGGACTGAGCCTATGAATCTCTAGAATTTTACTTAGCTGAAGTGCCCTTTAACACTCTCAACAGTGGTGCCCAGAAAAGTGCAAACCAATCTCTAGCTCTTTATCCCAATTTGTTCTTTTTAAAGCATAAACTATGTTAGGAAATTTATTGGATAAAGTCCTATCTCTATTGTACTATAAAAGGATTGTTTTTTCCACAAAAATCAATCAAATGCTCTCATACCTTGTTATTAATAACACTAATATAGAGTAGTGAGTAAACTAGTTTGGGTAACTTCCCAAAATTATTGGGTTTTCCAGGAACATTACAGAAATTTTAACAGCAAGATCGATAAGTCCTGAGGTTGCAAGAGGAGTCATTATTGATTTATGACCTTGCTTACTTCCCAGCAAAATAATTGCTATAGAGAAGTTGGCTCATGTTTACAAATCATAATAATCTTATGAGAAATTCATTCTTAGGCCAAAGTTTAAGCATTGGAAAGGGTAAGCAATAATAAAAAAAATTAACCTAAGATTGCACTTAAATTCATAACTAGTAATTACTACCATTCATTGAGAAACCACCTTATGGTACATGCTTCATTTAAGCATAAAATTTATTTAAGTTATCAAAACAATCCTGCAATGGGAGCTATTATTTTCCTTATTTCATAGTTTAGGGAAATGGAAATTCATAGTTGTTAACTAAATTACCCAAGGTCACATATGCTCAGAAAGTTGCAGTGCCAGGATTCAAACTCAGTGTTCTTTTCCTATGTCTTGATTCTTCTAAAGATCATATTGGCTTGGCCTAGAGAAAGCTTAACGGACTTTAAGCAACTCAATATCCTTGGCAGACATAATCAATAATTTGCATATTTATGACATAACCACTTTCCTTTTTTAAAAAAACTGACAGTGGAATGCCTATCACCATTTCCAAAACACCAACTTTCCTCTGAAGGTATATCTGAAGACAGACAATTATCAGGTAGTCAAAGACCCATGAGAGTAAAGCATGCATGGCTTGGACAATGAGAAGGCTGAAGGTAATATTTCCAATATTGATAAAAATCCCTTTCTTCCTAAGGATTTCCTTTTTAAAATTGTATTCCTTTTAATTTATGTACAATTTTGTATGGTTATTCTTTCTTTGGGACACATGGAATTCTTCCTACTTCCCCCAAACAGACAAGCCCTCCAGAAATTCCACTAATTCACAGCTCTACTTCTTACTGTAGTTTGTAACTCAATGAGGTAAGTAAAGAATCTGTATAGTTTACCTTGGTTCACTGATGTGCACTTGAGGTGCTAATCTATTAGATGCTTACTGAAAGTCTGTGGCAAGGGTAAATGTATAGTGAAAAGCCTTCATCTTTCTTTCCATTCAATAATAAAAGCCTTTACATTGTTCACAAATGCTTTGAAGATATTGCAATTAGAATGAGATGAGGACATAAAAGACAAGAATGCTGCCTATTCTGTTATCATCGGTTGACTATAAGAGACTATACCTTCTCCATGTTTTTCCCAGTGTAAAGGACCACAAGCTTGCCCATTATAAGAGAAAGAACAAAG
>NW_006924057.1:12516-16090 GCF_000298275.1 Orycteropus afer afer
ATTCAAGGTCATATTTTGGCTCTTGTGTACTTGTTTTAATTGTCTTCCACTTCAAGTTAACTTTGCATATGAGCAGTTGATGGTCAATCAGCTCCTGGCCTGGTTTTGGCTGAAGTTATTGAGCTTTTCCACCTACTCTTGCCACAGATACAGTCAATCTGTTTCCCGTGTACTGCATCTGGTGAAGTCCATGTGTGTAGCTGCCGTTTGTGTTGTTGAAAAGGGTATTTGCAATGAATAAATCGATGGTCTTATAGAATTCTATCATGTGATCTCCAGCATTATTTCTGTCACCAAGGCCAAATTTTCCAACTACCAGTAATTCTTCTTATTTCCATCTTTTGCATTCCAATCACCAGTGATAACCAACACATCTTGATTGCATGTTTGGTCAATTTCAGACTGCAGAAGTGGATAAAAATCTTCAATTTCCTCACCTTTGGCTTTGGTGGTTGGTGCATAAATTTGAATAATAGTAGATGAATGGGTCTTCATTGTAGACATATGGATATTATCCTATCACTGATAGCATTATACTTCAGGACAGATCTTGAAACATACTTTGTGATGAGGAATGCCATGCCATTCCTCTAAAATATCTCATTCCCAGCATAGTATATTACATGGTTGTCTATTTCAAAATGGCTAAATCTGTCCATTTCAGTTCATCAATGCCTAACATATCAATCTTTATGCATTCCATTTCATTTTTGACGGCTTCCAATTTTCTTAGATTTATACTTGGTACATTCCATGCTACGATTATTAATGGATGTTTGTAGCTGTTTCTCCTCAATTTGAGTCATGCCATGTCAGCTCATGGAGGTCCTGAAAGACTTACTTTAGCCATATCATTAAGGTTGGTTCTTCTCTGATGAGGCAGTTCTTTTCCAGTCCTATTTTTTGAGTGCCCTCCAACCCAAGGGGCTCATCTTCCTGCACTGTGTTGGACAATGTTTCCACGCTATTCATAAAGTTGCTTGATGATGTATCAGACAGTGTTTCTCTGCTATTCATAAGGTTTTCCCTGGCCAAATTTTGAAAGGTGGATGGCCTCCTCCTTCTTCCTAGTCTTAGTCTGTAAGCTGCTTTGAAACCTGTGCACCATGTGCAACTCTGCTGGCATCTGAAACACCAGTGGCACAGCCTCAAGCCTCACAGAAATGTATAAGCCTCACAGAATGACAAACTGACAGAGAAATGTGTCTCCCTTAGCTGTTGGAAACCTCTGCACCCTCCCCATACCTAATTCCTACCTGGAACCTGCCACTCTGTGGTCCTCGGCTGCTCCCTCCCTTTCCTTGCTCTAGGGGGTTTGGGGCGGCTTTGCCTTACCTCCGGCCCCTTTTTACCTTGATATCCTGCTGCTCAAGAGGTCCCTAAGGCTGCTACTGCTCCCTCCATTTCCTGGCTCTAGAGGGTAATAGAAGAAATAAAAAGTCAAATTACAAAATTATTTGAAGCAAATGAGAATGAAACCACAACATATCAAAATCTTTAGGACCCAGCAAAAGCAGTGAACAGAAGCAAATGTACAGCAATAAATGCCCACATCAAAAAAGATGAAAGAGCCAAAATCAACATCTTAACACAATATCACAAAAATTAGAAAAGTGTAGCAAAAAGCTAGAATCACCAAAAAAAATAATAATAAAGATTTGAGAAGACAATAAATGAAACAGAAAACAGAAAGACAAAAGAAAAAATCAACAAGAACAAAAGTTGTTTTTTAAAAGATTAATAAGATTGACAAGCCACTGGCAAACTTAACAAAGAAAAAGACAGAGAAAATATGAATAACATGAAGAAATCAGTTGGGCAGTGTCACAACAGAACCAACTTGAATAAAAAGGATAATATCAGGATACTATGAAGAACTGAGGGAGCTCTGGTAGCATAGTGGCTAAGGCACGTGACTGCTAACCAGAAGGCTGGCAGTTCAAACCCACCAGCCACTGCTCAGTAGGAAGATGAGGCAATCTACTTCCATAGTGATACTGCTTCAGAAACCCAAGGAGGAGCCGCTATGAGTCAGGGCTGACTAGACGGCACATAACAACAACAACAACATGAAGAACTGTATTAATCCAACAAATTTGAAAATCTAGAAGAAATTGACAGATGTCTAGAAAGATATTACTTACCTAAACTAACACAGACTGAAGAGGAAAATTTGAACAGACCTATAACAAAAGAAGAAATTAAACAGGTCATAAAAAAATTACCTGCAAAAAATGTACTGACCCAGATGGTTTCACTGGAGAATTCTACCAAATGGTCAGAGAACTGACTGTAATCTACTCAAACTATTCAAGAACATAGAAAAGAATAGAATTCTTCCCAATTCATTTTATAAAACAAGTATAACCTTGATACCGAAACCAGTCAAAGATATCACTAAACAGGAAAACTATACACCAATATTTCTCATGAATATAGATGCAAAAATCTTCAACAAAATCCTAGCCAACAGACTCCAAAAACATACCCAAAAAAATTATACACCATGACCAAATGGAATTCATAGTAGGTATGCAAAGATGGTCCAATGTTAGAAAAACAAACAATGTAATAAACTCCACAAGTAAAATAAACTAAAAGAACCATATGATCATATCAATCAATGCAGAAAGTGCATTTGATAAAATCTAACACCTATTCCTGATTAAAATAATAATAATAAAAACTCTCAGAAAAATAGGGATAGAAGGGAAATTCCTCAACACGATATAGGGAATATGTACAAAACCAACATCCAACTTTATTCTCAATGGAGAGGCTGAAACCATTCCCCTTGAGAATAGGAACCAGTTAAGGACCCCCTCTATCACCACTTCTATTCAACAATGTATTGGAAGTCCTAGCCAGGGCAGTAAGGCAAGAAAGGGAAATCAAGGGCATCCAAATTGGTAAGGAAGAAGTAAAGCTACCCCTATTTGCTGATCCTATATCTTATGATCCTATACATAGAAAATCCAAGAGACTCAGCAAGGAAACAACTGGAACTAATTGAGAGATTTAGCATAGTGGCAGGATACAAGATTAACATACAAAATCAGTTGGATTCCTCTACACCAGCAAAGAGATTCCTGATAAAGAAATAAAGAAATAAAATGAAGAAACCGTTTACAATAGATACCATAAAAATAAAATACTTGGGAATAAATCTTACCAGGGACACAAAAGACCTGTACAAAGCAAACTACAAAACATTACTTCAAGAGACCATAAGAGATCTACATAAGTGGAAGACTCTTGCTCATGGATAGGAAGTTTGAACACTGTGAAAATGTCAATACTACACAAAGCAATCTAGACATCCAATGCAATCCCAATCCAGATCCCATCAACATTGTTTAAGAATATGGAAAAACCAATCATTAATTTTATATGGAAAGGAAAGAGACCTCAGGCAAGCAAAGAACTACTGAAGAAGCGCAAAGTAGGAGGTCTCACACTCCTGGATCTCAAAACCTACTACCACAGTAGTATTGTAGCCTGGTATTGGTACAACAACAGACACAAAAACCAGTGGAGTAGAATTGAGAATCCAGAAATAGATCCATCAACCTAT
>NW_006924058.1:0-1188 GCF_000298275.1 Orycteropus afer afer
ATCATGCAGGCAAGAACACAATGGGATGGTATATATAAAACCCTGAAAGAAAAAAATTTCCAACCAAGAATTATGTACCCAGCAAAACTGTCCCTCAAATATGATAGTGAAATTAGGACATTTCCAGATAAGCAGAAATTAAGGGAATTTGTTAAAACCAGACCAACCTTACAAGTGATGCTAAAGGAAGCCCTTTGAACAGAGAACAAACAACAGCAAGCAACAACCAACCATTAACACACATGAAGAGATAACACAGAAACCAACCCAGTCATGGAAGTATCCAAAGTAAATAAGCCTGTAAGATTGTGAACAGGGAACCAGAGACATCAATTGAGAAATGAGGACAACTACAAACCAAAAAGAGGGAAAAAACTGTGTAGTTACAGAACTTCTAAATGGTAGGGAAGTCAAGACAACTGCAAGATAGAACAGACTATTCTGAACTTGGGAAGAAAAATATGAATCACAGGGTAACCTCAAAGAAAAATCATAAACCTTCACATCAAAATAAGAGGACCAACACAAATATTTAGCAAATACTAAAACAATAGCAATAAAGGAAGTGAGAACATGATTCATAAACAAAATGAGCTCTACACAGAAAATTATATGGAACAAAGAAATCAGCAATATCATAAAAAAGCACATAACAAAATGACAGCAACAAATTCATACTTGTCAATAATTATACTGAATGTCAATGGGTTAAATGCACAACTCAAGAGATGGCATAAATAAACTATTAAGCATAACCCAAAATGCACAAACAGCAGAAGAGAAACTAGATGAATGGGACCTTCTAAAAATTAAGTTTTTATGTGTTTCAAAAGACTTCTTCAAAACAGTAAAAAGAGAGCCTACAGATTGAGAAAAAATATTCAGCAACAACCTATCTGACAAGGGACTTATCTCTAAAATTATAGAAAACTCCAACCCCTCAACAACAAAACGATTAATGACTCAATTAAAAAATGGGCAGAAGACATGAACAGACACTTCACCAAAGAGGATATTCAGGCAGCCAGCAAATACATGAAGAAATGCTCACGATCATTAGCCCTCAGAGAGATGCAAATCAAAACAACAATGAGATACCATCTCATCCTAGCACTAATGGCAAAGTTCAACAAGACAGAAAATAACAAATGCTGGCAAGGATGTGGAGAGATTGGGACTCTCATACAC
>NW_006924058.1:2003-10657 GCF_000298275.1 Orycteropus afer afer
TGACAAAACCCCTGCCTAATATTTAACATAAGTCATCCTTCCCTTTACCACCCTCCAGCCACACTTGACCTTCTTGTAGTTCAGAGCACATATCTCTCTTACCCCAGAGACTTTACATGCACTGTTCCCTCTGCCTGGAACACTTTTCCATAGTCTTCACATGGCTAGTTCTTTTTCAACCATTAGTAACCAGCTCAGAGAGGCCTTATCTAACCTCCAACTTGACGTACATTTTCCCATTGATTTATTTCATAGAATCTTATTCATATATTTTATGGCTTTTGCCACAGCTTATAATCATTTGATTTGCTTATTGTCTATCTCCTACATTAGATTGTGAACTCCCTGAGGGCAGGAACCATGTCAGTCTCACATTCACAGCATAGAGCACAGTGACCTGGCACACCGTAGGTGCTTTTATTAGTTTTCTGTTGCTTTGCATCAAAATAACACAAACTTAACAGCTAGTTTAAGGCAACATGAATTTGTTATCTCACAGTTTCTTTAAGTCATATGTCTGGGAACAGTATGGCTGGGTTCTCTGCTTAGGTCTCGCTGGGCTGCAATCAAGGCTGGGACTGTAGTTCTCATCTGGGGCTCAGGATCCTCTTCCAGGCTACTGGTTGTTGGTGGAATTCATGACCTTGTGGTTGCAGGATTGAGGTCCCCTACTTCTTGCCAAATGTCAGCCAGTAGCCACTGTCGCTGCTAGAGGCGGCCATGTGCAGGTCTTGACATGTGGGTCTGTTGGCAGTTTATAACATAGAGACTTGCTCTGTTTCAGGCCACAGAGCATCTCTCTCTGCCTGGCCTCATGTGATTAGGTCAGGCCCACCAGAGAATCCTCTTATCTTAAGGGCCACTGATTTGGGACCTTAGTTACATTAGCAAAGTCCCTTCATAGTAGGACCCAGACTGGAATTTGATTGAATAATGGGAGAAGGTGTGTATATTCCAGGGGCCAGAAACCCTAGGGAGCCATCTTAAATTCTACCTACCATAGTAATCACTGTACCAAAAAGAATTGGTTGATGTTCATCCATTTCAGGAGGTGGCATATGATTAAGAAGCAATGGTATTGAAGGAAGAAGCTGAAGCTGCACTGAAGAAACTGGTAAAGAACAAGGCTCCAGGAATTGACAGAATACCCATTGAAAAGTTTCAACAAATGGATGCCCTGCTGGAAGCACTCACTTGGTTATGCCAAGAGATTTGGAAGACAGCTACCTGGCCAGCTGATTGGAAGAGATCCATATTTGTACCCATTCCAAAGAAAGGTGATCCCACAAAATGTGGAAATAATCAAACAATATCATTAATATCACATGCAAGAAAAATCTTACTGAAAATAATTCACAAATGGTTGTAGCAGTATATTGACAGAGAGCTTCCAGAAATGCAAGCTGGATTCAGAAGAGGACGTGGAATGAGGGATATCATTGCTGATGTCAGATGGATCTTAGCTGAAAGCAAAGAATACCAGAAAGATGTTTACTTATGTTTTATTGACTATGCCAAAGCATTCGATTGTGTGGATCATGAAAAATTGTGGATAGCATTAAGAAGAATTGGGATTCCAGAACACTTGATTGTACTCATGAAGAATCTGCATATAGATCAGGAAGCTGTCATTCGAACAGAACAAGAGGATACTGCATGGTTCAAAATCAAGAAGGGAGTGCATCAAGGTTGTTTCCTTTTACCATACTCATTTAACTTGTATGCTGAGCAAATAATCTGAGAAGCTGGATTGTATGAAGAAGAATGTGACATAAGGATTGGAGGAAGACTCATTAACAACCTGAAATATGCAGATGACACAACAACTTTGCTTGCTGCAAGTGAGGATGACTTGAAGCACTTACTGATCAAGATTAAAGACTACAGTCTGCAGCGTGGATTACACCTCAATATAAAGAAAACAAAAATCCTCACAACTGCTCCAGTAAACAGCTTAACAGTGGATGGAGAAATGATTGAAGTTGTCAAGGATTTCATATTCCTTGGCTCTACAATCAACACCAATGGAAGCAGCAGTCTTCCATCAGTGCCATTGCACTGGGCAAATCTGCTGCAAAGGACTTCTTTCAAGTGATGAAGAGCAAAGATGTCTCCCTGAAGACTAAGGTGCACCGTGCACCTAACCCAAGCCATAGTATTTCCAGTCACCACTTATGCATGTGAGAGCTGGACAATGAATAAGGAAGATGGAAGAAAAGTTGAAGCTTTTGAGCTGTGGTGTTGGAGAAGAATGCTAAGAGTACCATGGTCTGCTAAAAGGCTTAACAAATCTGTCCTGGAGAAAGTGCAGCAAGAATGCTCCTTGGAAGCAAGAATGGCCAGACTTTGTCTCACCTACTTTGGTCATGTTGTTGGAAGGAACCATTCCCTGGAGAAGGATATCATGCTTGGTAGAGTGGAGGGTCAACGAAGAAGGGGAAGGCCCTCAACAAGATGAATAGACACAGTGACTGCAATGATGGATTTGGGTATAGCAAAGATCGTGAGGGGGGTACAAGACTGTGCAGTGTTTCGTTCTGCTGTGCATAGGGTCTCTATGAGTCAGAGACAACTCGAGGGCACCTTACAACAATATGGTAATCAATACCCATTTGCTGAATGAAAAGGGGTCCCTTTCTGGCCACTATTTGCACAAGCAGTTCTTCCAAGTCCACATGAGCCTCAAAGTACAAGGCAGGCAGTTAAAAAAAAAAAAAAAAAAAAAGCTGACTTGAAAATTAGAGAAAGGAAAAGAGAACATAGCTGTGGTCACAGGAAAACACGTTGAACATGGAATTGGGACATTCAGGTTCAAACCCTAGTTCTGCCACCATCTTGCAGTGAGATTTTTGGTAACTCCTTTGACCCTCAGTGCTTTCATCTCTAAAATGGGCATAAAATATTTTCATCCTGGAATGAAGACGATTAAATCAGTCAAGTAACAAATCAATGTATCCACCCACCCACTCATCTCTTTCTCTCTCTCCTTCTCTCTCTCTCTCTCTTCATTGTCTGAACTTACTGTTAGAGGTCAACAGTTGAGATGGATGGGGGTGAGTGGGAGGGGTACAGGGGAAGGAGTTGAGGCAGCAGCAGGGGGGGCAGGGGGTGAGGGAAATAAGGGGAGGAGTGGGGAGGACAGGTTTTGTTTTTCTTGCCAAGCAGAATTCAGGAATTCAGTAAACACAACCCCACTCCACCAGCATGGGAGCAGATGGGCATCCAAGACCAAAACCAAAACGAAACTCACTGCCATCGAGTCAGATTTAACTCATAGCGACCCCTCCTTGGGTTTCTGAGGCAGTATCACTACGGAAGTAGATTGCCCAACCTTCCTTCTGAGGAGTGGCTGGTGGGTTTGAACAATCAGCCTTCTGGTTAGCAGTCAAGTGCCTTAGGCACTATGCCCCAGAGCTCCCAGGCATCCAAGAGTGTGAGAACTCACTCTGAAAATACTAAATAGCAATCTTGAATGTTCTTTTTAGAGAAAATACAATCATTTCAGTCAATAACTCAGCCCCAAGCCTGATCAGCACTGGTCAGGAATGCTCGGCAAACAGCTTTGTTTTCTTTGTTTCTCTGCATTCATTTTCATTTTTAAGCCAAATGAAGTTTGACAGCACAGACAAGCTTGCAGACACACTCTGTCCACCAAAGGGGGCTCATGACTTAGCCAGAAACATCTTTCAATGCTAGGTGAAAAAAATTCCTTTCTTCAGTATCTTAGCACCTTAGGGCAAATGTGGGGAAAAGGCTTGGTATTAATATCTGCCCTGCATTGCTGGAATTTTCTGTCATACCAGTGAGTGTCATTTGGTGACAAGTTAATTCCTTCTCAGCACCTAAGTTGAGAACCCTCTCTCCAACTCCTGATCTCATCAGCAGGATCCTTAGATCAATTCCCCTCTGAGACCCGTGTTGGAACCCTCTGCCATGGAATGCTGGAAGCCTTGTGTTCACCATTAACCCTGCCAAAGATACTCCTTTTAATTTCCATTTGGCTTGGAACCACTTAAATGTAGAGCCCTGATGTAATTTCTGATTCATTTGTGTCATCCCATCAAATTCACCAAGAAATGTAGGGTTCAAAGATTCCAGTTTGTAAACTTGCAACTTCACACTTCTTCCTGTAGATGAAAGAAACATGGGGCTTGAGCTTCATTCCTGGGCCTCATTCTACTTTGAAATGCCCTGGTTATTTACTTCCAGGCACCACATCAACCACAACTACCACAAATGTTTTATTGGGATCCTTCTATGCATACGACTCAGAGCTGTGTTTCCCATCCTAAACTCACTCCATGAAGTAAATATTAACATAATGCCCATTTTACAGAGGAAGCAATCATGAGGGAAAGATGGCAAGAGGGAGGAGTTTCCACCAGGGATGCCTGAGATAAACAGTATCTCAAAGGAGGCTCCTATTTCTCAAACTAGGTGTCGATATGGCACACATCTGGCTCACCACTGCATTCCCAGTGTGCAGTCTGGAGCCTGGTAGTCAGTTTGTTAAAAGAACGTGGGAAAATAACTGAAGGAATAGAAGGGATTTAAGTGTCTGTTGGATCTGGACAGACAGGGAAGGGAAAAATGGAGTTAGAACCCTTAAGAGCAGGTTAGGATCTAATGGAAAAAAGATCTGGGGTCCCCCAGTAAGAGCAGATTTCTGTTGATATGCAGCACAAGTAGGCTCCATACCAGCTATTGGACCCTTAGGCCCCAGTGACTTACTAGCTTCTCTCCCTCCCAACACTGTCTTCAGCACAATCTCCCACCATGACCCTCAAACAAAGGGATTGCTGATCTCCAATCCAAGAAAAACCCATTGCTATGGCATCAATCCCTACTTATGGTGACCCCATATGTGTAGAACTGCACTCCAAAGGGTTTTCAAGTGCTGTAATCTTACAGATCACCAGGCCTTTCTTCTATAAGGCCACTAGGTAGATTCAAACCACCAACCTTTCAGTTAGTAGCTGAGCACAAACCATTTGTGCTACCCAGGGACCTTTTGCTGATCTCCAGGAGCTCTGAAAAGTTAACTGTGGAGTAGAGATAGAGCAGTCGTTGGGGTGGCTACACGCTCCAGTACTTGTCCACATGTTCCTCTTTGTACTGAGCACTCAGACTCCAGAGTTACCAGAGGGCACCTGGGTCACTGCATGGTTTGGGGCATCCTTTCAGGAAATCAATGCTAGCAGAAAGCCTTTCATATTCCAAAGATCTTAATACCAGAGGAAGCATCTGGTTTGTTGGGTTTCAGCCATTTTTAGTATTTAGGGAAATGGAGGGAGGCCCTCAGCTTACCAGGAGTGCCTGGGTTCAGCTGAACTCATCAGCACCACAGTTTGTCTTTTCAAGCTGCTGAGCAAGACAGGCTGAAGGCCAGGCATGGACAAGGAGTCCTTGTCTGTGGCTGCAATGCAGGCCTGGGCAGTGCTTCCCTGGCCTTTTCCAGGGACAGCTTGTCTACCAGCTGCTGGCAGCAGGGCTCCTCACCTGAGGGCAGAAGACACCTCTCCTGACTCACTCCCAAACCCAGCTCAATGCTCCAGTTCCTGGAATTTCCCCTTCCACATATGGTCACACAGCTGACCAGAGCAAGAGGGCCTTTTTGTATTTGGTTCCTGCCAGCTTTGTTTATAAAGCACTGGTCACCCTGGTTAGTCCGTAAAGCAAAGACGTCCAAAGCCTTCTTGCTTCAGACTAACTATAGGAAATTCATGAGCTAACGAGCAGGCAGCTCCCAGCTCCCCAGTGCTGTTTAGGGAATTCCTGATTCCCTAAAGAAGGTTTTCTTTTTCAAGTAAGAGGGCTGAAAAGGGGTGATGGACTACCCACACTGTTGGCAGACTCTGGGTGGGGTTGGCTGAGCAGCCTGGTAAGGCCTCAGTGGAATGGTTGGAGGGGGTAAAGAAGAAGCTGACCACATGCTGGACTGGATATGGAGAAACTGCCTGAGCTCTGGGGCTGGCCCACAGAGTGGCAGGGTCCCCAGGGGCGTGGCACTTCCCTACCAGGACCAGCTGCCATGGAGTCAACTCTAATTCATGGCAGCCCCATGTGTACAACGTAGATCTGTGTTCCACGGGATTTTCAGTGGCTGATTTTTTTAGAAGGAGATCACCAGGTCTTTCTTCTGCAGCGTTGCTGGATGGACTCGAATCTCCAACCTTTTGGTTAGCATTTGCACCACCCAGGGATTCCCTGCCATCCCCAGGCACCATAAACTAAGGAGGCTTGTTTCAGTCGGAGAGTCCTATCATCAAGAGGTCCCAGCCTTCAGGATGCAAAAAGCCAGACACGCAGCCATAACTACTAGGCTCCAGGTGGATCAGACCATGGAAGCAGGGCCACTCAGTCTGGAGGTAAAAGGAGCTGGGTCTCACCCCTCATGAAAGAGTTGGCTAGGCCTAGGAGGGAGCCAGGGCCCATTTAGCGGGTGTCAGAGCAAGGTTCCGTCAGAGCAGGGAACTGAGATTGGTGGGGAACAAAGACAGAAGGTTGTGTTGGACCAACTCAGAGAAGGTTAAGAAAAGCTGAGGTAGAGAGGGTCTTTATAGGGAACCCATCTCAGACTGCATCAGCTCAGTGCAGGCCAGCCCACACACTAGGGAAGCAGAGGGTGCTGATCTCTCCTCTGTAGTGATCAGGGCGAGCCAGGCCACTAGCTAGCACATGGCATCTTGGTGTGAATTTCAGAAAGGTACCCTCTTTGGGAAACTCAATTAGAAAAACACACTTCCAAGCAGACTCAGATCAGGATGCATGGTTTGGCAAATGGAGAACATGGGCTAGATTTTATACCCACACTTGACCCTTTTCTAGGCACCGCCAGGTGAGGGCACAATCTGCAGAATTGCACGTGGTAGTACTGAGGTTGATTCAGAAATTGGCACGGTTGAGTCTGTCAGGGCATATATCTGATTCCATCACCACTACTACTCATAGGCACTGGCCAAAAGCAGGATCTTAGTCTTGGGGTCAGGGTTCAAGTGGAGAAAGAGTGGTGACATTTGCTACCCAAAGTAGCCAGGAGCTGTAGGGTTATACAAGCCATTTCCCTGCGAGAGTGTTAATGGACACCATAAGAAAAGACTTGTCTGTACCCATGCCAAGAGTAACTCTCAGGCCTGGTGATAAATGATGTGACAGGTAGAGGGAACCCCAGGCAGTCGGGAGCAAAGGTGAGAGGTTTCAGGACCCCTGCAGAAAACAGTACTGAGATACATAAACTCATGGTGACTGGGCACCCACTCCCAGTCGTGTGGGTAGGTCAGCCCGGTCAAACTGGTCAAAGGCATAGGGGTGAGTGAGCAGATGTGAAGCCTTTGCTTGAGTGGGCTAGGGAAGGCCATGGGTGACAGCTCACGTACTTGCCTGGATAAACACCTTTAAGCTGTCTGAGTCTTAGTTGTAATTCAATTAGCTATATGGGATTCGTTAAGCTTCATAAAGCACAATACTGTTGGACCATTCTTTTTCTCTGCTTTTTTTATTTTTCCAATTATTCCAGCTGCATGCAAAGCTGTTGGTATTTTTACAGCCTGAAGTGAGCATCTCTAGTGTAGGACAGCATCTTTGAAACATTAAACAATGATTAGGCAGGCTCTGGGCCAAGGGAAGATGGGAATTTTGCAGGGAGTGGGGGGAACCCGGCAGCTGGTGGTAAGCATTCGGGGGAGCTCTCATTCTACTTCGTCACTACATTGTGATTTTCTCCACCAACAATTAAAAATAACAATGATTCATAGTTGCACAATCACTTGTCATCAGGACTCTGAAGGTGGCTCCAGGTTGTGGTGGGTGGTGTAAGAGCCTCATCCCATTGTTAGGGAAACTCACACACCATCTGCCACGCACACACATGCTTGTACATGCTGCTCACTCAACCCACCACTGCATAAACACATATACACATGCACACACATAGGTTCACATCCACCCACAAATGTGTGCACACACGCACACATATGTTCACATGCACATGCACACACAGGCACATGTGCACATGTGTACACGTGTGGTCTCACATACATGGACATGTGCATACACAAAGACATACCAACTTCTCTCTCTCAAAGAAAACAGGAAGCTGCCTCCTTCTCACAAGGTGACCTAAAATATGGCTGCTGATTCTTTCATTACCTCTCAACTTGGACAGGAAGGCTAGAAGTGCCTGTGTACATCTCTTCTTATTGAACCCTAGGCAAAGCTCCAAGGAGAAGACAGTCAACCTTTCCATTTTACTGATTCTTTGCCTCTACTTCACTGGTCCTGCTGTCCAATGTCAATCTCCCCAGAGGGGAAGAAGAGAAGAGAATGAGGAAAATTTCCCAATAAGTCTTGGAATAAGAGAACAAGGATGCATCAGCGGCAGGTTTGTGTAGTGGTCTGGTCAAGGACACAGGCTTTGACACCAGACAGCCTGATGTCAAATCCCACCTCTGTGTCACTTTGTTCCTAATTTTTTCTGTGCCTGTTTCCTTGTGATATTAAATGACTGATTATGATGCTTACCATTATTGTAGGGCAATGATTAATTTTTACATAGTGTTTAAAATAGTCTCTGACATATTCTGAGTGTTCATTGAGTTGAGGGCTCCAGTTGGATCCTCCAAAGACATCAAACTCAGAGGAGTTCAGTAAGATGG
>NW_006924058.1:15337-16633 GCF_000298275.1 Orycteropus afer afer
GAGTCACTTTAATCTAAGGCCCTAACCTAGAGAAGTGGGAAGTCAAAATATACCCTAGCCAGAGCCAAGCAAAAGCTGGTGGTATTCAGACCAAAGGCCTATAAGGCCATACATAGATCCAGGATCCTAGCTATCACCTGTAGCCAAGAGGAATGTAGAGGAGACTGACCTATGCTGGGGTTCCAGGACACAAGCTTGCCATTTTAGTGGAAGGGGGTCATTCTGGCTCTGGCTTGCCCTCCTCAAGAAGCAAGGAAGTGAGCTGGCTACACATCCTCCAGACTTCTAGCAGCATGATGAGGAGATAAGACATGGGTTCCAGGCCAGAGGAGCTGGGTTTGAGTTCCTGTTCTACCATTTCCTGACTGTGTGAGTCTTTTTAAACCTCTCTCATACTTAGTTTTGTCACCTATGAAATAAAAATGGTAACCATATCTACTTCACTGGGGGATTATTAGTCTTATTTTGTCAACAACATTTATTGAGTGATTACTGTGCACTAGACACTGGGCTAGTTGCTGAGATACTGAGATGACCAAGGCCACTTCCTCTCCACAGGGCTCTTTCAATTTAGGAGAAAATAGTGAGTGTAATACAACATGGTCCACCAATTGTGCTCCTATGTATTTGCCCAAATAAGTAAAAAACCTACATACTCACTGAAACCAGCACACCAATGTTTACAGCAGCATTATTCATAATGGCTGAAAATTGGAAGCAGTCAAGATGTCCTTCAGTAGTGGATGGATAAACAAAATGTGGTACATCTGTACAATGGAGTATAATTCAGCAATTAAAAGACATGAGCTATGCATGGCTTACAATCAGGATAGGTGTGCATCGTGGTTGTATCTTTCACCACACTTATTCATTCTGATTGCTGAGCAAATAATCCAAGAAGCTAGACTATATGAAGAAAAATGCAGCATCAGGATCAGAGGAAGGCTGATTAACAATCTATAATATGCAGATGACACAACCTTGCTTGCTGAAAGTGAAGATGACTTGAAGCACTTACTGATGAAGATCAAAGACTTCATTATGGCTTTAGTATGGAATACACCTCAACATAAAGAAAACAAAAACCCTCACAACTAGACCAGTAAGCAACTTCACAATAAAAGGAGAAAAGATTGAAGTTGTCAAGGATTTCATTTTACTTGCGCCCATAACCAACGCCCATGGAAGCAGCAGTCAAGAAATCAAAGATTGTATTGCGTTGGGCAAAACTGCTTCAAGAGACCTCTTTAAAGTGTTAAGAAGCAAAGATGTCTCCTTGAAGACTAAGGTGCCTAA
>NW_006924059.1:0-2125 GCF_000298275.1 Orycteropus afer afer
AAGAAGAATCACTGGTGGTTGTAAATATTACCTTAGTAATAGAAATGACACTGGAGATTGCATGACAGAATTTTGGAAGACCAATGACTAATTCTTTGCAAATAACCTTTTTCAACAACATACATGGCAGCTATACATGTGGACTTTTTCCAGATAGAATACAAAAGAATCAGATTGACTACATCTGTGGAAACAGATGATAGAGAAGCTCAGTATCTTCAGCCAAAACAAGGCCAGGAGCTGGCTGTGGAACAGACTATCATTAGCTCATACGCAAGTTCAAGTTGATGTTGAAGACAATTAAAACAAGTCCACAAGAGCCAAACTATGACCTTGATTATATTCCTCCTGAATTTAGAAACCATCTAAAGAATAGATTTGATACATTGAATGTTGTTGTTGTTATTGCCGTCGAGTCATACCTGACTCGTAGTGACCCCTCCTTGGATTTCTGAGGCAGTATCACTACAGAAGTAGATTGCTCCATCTTCCTTCTGAGGAGTGTGGCTGGTGGGTTTGAACCACCAACCTTCTGGTTAGCAGTCAAGTGCCTTAGCCACTATGCTACCAGAGCTCCCAATGCATTGAATATCAATGATCAAAAACCAGAAGAATTGTGGGATGACATCAAGAACATCAACCATGAAGAAAGCAAAAGTTTATTAAAGAGAAGGACAGGAAGAAAAGACCAAAATGGATGTCAGAAGAGACTCTGAAACTTGCCCTTCAACAGAGAGTAGCTAAAGCAAATGGAAGAAATGACAAGGTAAAAGAACTAAACAGAAGATTTCAGAGAGCAGATTGAGAAGAAAAAGTGAATTATTATAATGAAATGTGCAAAATCATGGAGCTGGAAAGCCAAAAGGGAAGAATATGTTTGGCATTTCTCAAGCTGAAAGAACTGAAGAAAATATTCAAGCCTTGAGTTACAACATTGAAAGTTTCCATGTTCAAAATATTGAATGATGCCAAAATCATCAAAAGAAGATGGAAGGAATACACAGAGTCACTGTACCCAAAAGAACTGTACTATGTTCGTCCATTTCAGAAGGTGGTTTATGATCAAGAACTAATGGTATTAACGGAAGAAGTCAAAGCTGCACTGAAAGAATTGGTGAAAAACAAGGCTCCAGAAATTGACAGAATACTTATTGAGATGTTTCAACAATTGAACGCAGCCCTGGAGGCACTCACTTGTTTATGACAAGAAATTTGGAAGACAGCTACCTGGCCAATTGACTGGAAAAGCTCCATATTTATACCCATTCCAAATAAAGGTGATTCCACAGAATGTGGAAATTATTGAACAACAGCATGGATATCACACACAAGTAAAATCTTGATGAAGGTAACTTAAAAACAGTTGAAGCATTATATTGACAGAGAACTTTCAGAAATGCAAGCTGGATTAAGAAGAGAATGTGGAATGAGGGATATCATAGCTGATGTCAGAAGGATCCTGGCTGAAAACAAAGAATACCAGAAAGATATTTTCTTGTTTCTTATTGATTGTGCAAAAGCATTAGATTGTGTGGATCATAACAAATTTTGGATAACATTGAGAAGAATGACAATTCCAGAACACTTGATTGTGCTCATGAGGAACCTGTACATAGACCCAGAGGCTGTTTTTCAAACGTAGCAAGAGGATACTGCATGGTTTAACATCAGGAAGGGAGTGCATCATGGTTCTATCAATCTGTATGCTGAATAAATAATTCTACAAGCTGGACTGTATGAAGAACAAAGTGGCATCAGGATTGGAGGAAGGCTTATCAAGAACCTGAGATACGCAGATGACACAACTTTGTGTGCTGAAAGTGAAGATGACTTAGAGCACTTGCTGATGATCATTAAAGACTTCAGTCTGCAGTATGGATTACATTTCAACATAAAGAAAATGAAAATCCTCACAACGGCACCAGTAAGCTGCATCACAATAAATGGACAAAAGATTGAAGTTATTAAAGATTTCATATTACTTGTTTCCACACTTAACACCAATGGAAGTAGCAGTCATGACATCAGATGACATAATGCACTGGGAAAATCTGCTGAAAAGACCTCTTTAAAGTACTGAATAGCAAATATATCTCTTTGAAGACTAAAGTGCGCCTAACCCAAG
>NW_006924059.1:3440-4086 GCF_000298275.1 Orycteropus afer afer
GGTTGGGCAATCCTACTTCTGTAGTGATACTGCCTTGGAAACCCAAGGAGGGGTCGCTATGAGTCGGGGCCGACTCCACGGCAAACAACAACAACTAGACTCAAAAGTCTAATTGCCCTTTGGGGTGAAATAGGCTACACTGGAGTCAATGGTTTGACACACTTTACTATTTGGAGCAAAAGGACACAGAAGGAGAGAATGCAAGTTTTGTGAGGAAAGCTTCTCCTCACCTTCTCTCTTGGAGGGAAAAAGCGGGTATGCTCATCTGATTTTCTTCTGTAAAGCAACAAAGTAAGACTTCATAAGAAACATTCCTAAAATTTGATGATGTTCCCAAGAGAGATACACTGCCATCTCTTCATCTGCTTAGCCACAGGCTGATAGTATGTCTGGTGCTAGTGGAGAAGTGACAGATGTCTGTGCTCAATAAATACTGTTGAACAAAATAACCCTCATATTTTACCAAAGAAACTAAATATTTTCTTTAAATACATTAAGTGGAAAGTTTCAGAACACTAGAATTACATTTTTTGATTCTCAACCCAGTTGTTTTCTCCCTAAAATTTAGCTATTTCTAAATTTGAATCCCAGAAAAAAAAAAAAAAAAATCACTGCCATCTAGTCCATTCTGACTGATAGCAACCCC
>NW_006924059.1:5506-6435 GCF_000298275.1 Orycteropus afer afer
TTTTCCCAGTGTTCCCTCCCCTCCCTTCCCACCTCTGGCAACCAACAAAGAAATTTTCCCTCCATATATAAACCTTTCCTTGACATTTAAAATAATGAACTAATACTATATTGTCCTTCTGTGATTGACTTATTTCACTCAGCATAATGTCCTCCAAATCAATCCATGTTATCTGGTGTTTTGCAGACTCTACGTCATTCTTTAGTGCTGCATAGCATTCCACTGTGTGTCTGTACCATAGTTTGTTCATCCACTCTTCCATTGATGAGCATATAGGTGGTTTCCATCTTTTTGCTATTATAAATAATTCTGTAATGAACATGGATGTGCATATATCTGTTCCTGTCCTAGCTCTCACCACTCTAGGATATATACCTAGTAATGGGATTGCTGGGTCAAATAGTATCTCCAATTCCAGCTTTCTAAGGAATTGCCATACTGCTTTGCACAGAGGTTTTATCACTGCACTGTCCCACCAAGAGTGTACGAGAGTCCCAATTTCTCCACATCCTCACCAGCATTTATTATTTTCTGTCTCATTGAACTATGACATCAGTGCTGGGGTGAGATTGTATCTCATTGTTGTTTTGATTGTCATCTCCCTGATAGCAAATGATTGTGAGCATCTCTTCATGTATTGGCTGGTCACCTAAATATCCTCACCTGAATATCCTCCTGGGTAAAGTGTCTATTCATGTCTTCTGCCCATTTTTCAATTGGATTGTTAACTCCTTGGGTGTTGAGACACTGGAGTTTTCTATAAATCCTTGAGATAAGTCCCTTGCCTGATATGTAATTATCTATAAATACGAATTAGTTGCTGTCATTTTTGTTATGTGCTTTTTCATGGTGTTGATTTCTTTGTCCCATATAATTTTCTGTGCCGAGGTCGTTTTGTTTATGAATCATGTTATCACTTCCTTCATTGC
>NW_006924059.1:10055-14484 GCF_000298275.1 Orycteropus afer afer
TATGAAATTTCCTTTTTATGAAAACTGAGATCTACCTCTCTTTTTCCTCTTTGTTCTTATTTCAAATGTATAGAACCTGGAATGGCCGCATAAGTGGTTGTAAGTCTGAAACGAATGTCTGAGGACTTTGTCCTGGTGAATAGTCTTCAAGTATTTATCAGGAAGTAGAGAATGAGCAATAAAAATGCCATGTGCATTTTCTTTATATCATATATTTTGATTAATAATTGTGTATCCTTCTCTTTCCAAAAGTAGTAAAAGAGTCAGAGATAATTTGGGACAAATAAATATGACTCTTCATTATAAAATGAGTATTCAGTCTCATGATTAAAATGTTTATCGACTGCCTGCCAGATGGAGAGACATTGTGCTAAATAGTAAACATGATAGCCTTTGCTACAAGATGCTGTACAGTTCAAAAAGAAAGATAAAGAATGGATCAAAAGTTAGTAACAGACTATTGGAAGGCTAGGCCTGTGTAGACTCCATTGTTAGCAAAAGATACTATGGAAGAGAACACTGTCAAGGTTGAGACACAAAACATATCTGAATAAGACACATTTTTAATATTCTTTGCCAGTATATATTACATGTACTTGGCATATAATGACAAAATTGATTCAACCTTAAAGATTTTTTTTTATCATTTATTAATTTATTTGACAAATAGATACTGTGTGCCGTTTATATATGAGATACTGTTTTATGTTCTTGGGACATAATGATGAATAAGGCAGACAAAGCTTAAGATATAGCATGTGAGATAAAAAAACTAAGTAAATAAATAATAAATTTCAGGTACTAATAAGGGCTATACATAGAAATAATAGACCGTAGTATGATAAATAGTGCCTGGGAGGCAGTTTTAGATTGGCCTGTTACTTTGCTGAAGTAATATTTATACCGAGACCTAAATAATAAGGAGGAACAACTGTGGAAAGGCCTTCTGGGAAGAAGAAAGGGACAGTATAAAAGCCCAGAGATAGTAGACACTTGAATTTAGCAACAGTTAGAAGGGCAGTGTGACTTGTGAAAAATGTAAAAGAGAGAGAATGGAAAGAGATAGTTATGACTTGGGAGAACTCTCAAAGAGGACTAAGTAGGAATTAGTGAGGAGCTTGGATTTTATTATAAGTGCAATCAGATTTACAGAAAGGCTTTAAACCTAGGAAGAACAAATTCTGACTTGGATGTTAAAAACATCACTTTGTTTGCTGTGTTTGTTAGGGGGTGAAAGTGCAATCAGAGACTCAAGAAGGATTCTATTGCAATAGTCCAACCAAGAATTGATGGTGGGAATAGAGATGGAAGAGTTTTCAGATTCAGAATAAGTACTAGAAATAGAGCAGACTGCACTATTAATAAATGTGGGACCGAGGATGGTTCCTAAGCTCTTGACTTAAGTAGTTTGGGAATGATAGTACAGTTTACTGAAATGAGAAAGATGGGACAGCAGGCTCATGGGGTAAAGAGATCAATTTTGGAAATGACATCCAAGTGCAGATGTCAGGTACTTGTTGATTATGTAAATATAAAGTTAGGAGGTGATGAAAGATCTGGAGAAAAATCTTTGTGAGTCATGACCAAGTAAATGATATTCAAAGCCTTGGTATTAGGTATTATCTAGGCTGAACATGTATTCAGAGAAGAAAAAGAACAGAGTAGAGTTACTCCAGTATTTGGCAGATGTATAAGCAGCCAGCAAAGGAGATGAGGAGAGTCACCTTTTCTCTCCATCTGGATTTAACAGAATCATGATGATCATAAGTTGGGTCTAAGCCAAGGAGTCAAAAAATCCCACTTCTAATACAAATTACTAACATTTAAGCTTACCTACAAGATCAATTGTACTGAATTTTCCATTATTAGCATAACTTTTAAATCCTTCATTCTTCATATTACTAAAGTCTGCCCTGTCATTTTCTTAATTTTTTTCTAAACTCTTATAACTGAATTATTCCATTCAAATATTCTTTTATTTACATTCCTTCCATTCCTTTGGTATTTGCTGTTTGACCAGTTCTAACCTATATTATTCATATTTCCATCCCCTTATTTTCTTAGTAATTTGCTGTGAGTTAACCTCCCCAAACTCCTTTCTATGATGTTTCATTGTGCTATGTTTTGCAAACTCTTGTATTTAGGTCTCTCTTTTCTTAAGCAATCGTTCCCTCAAGTTACCAAGTTAACCTCAAGTTACTTTTCTCTTTCCTTCCTTACCACACATTTTAAAAAAGTAGTTTACATTTACTGCCTGCATTTCATTGCCGCCTTTCCACTTCTTGTCATTTAAGTCCTTAGCCCACCACTTTAATGAGTCCCTAATCACTCACTGATTCTGCTCTCACTTTCCAAGTTCTCCTCCCCCTTCTTCTGTGTATATGGCGTTCACCTCCGCCTTCTCTTGTGAACTTCTCGTTTCCATAAAATTAACCTATTTTTTCCTACTTGTTTTCAACCGTTTTCTATTTTTTTTCAGCTTTTCCATATTGTATTTATTATATCTTCCAAGATCTGTTGTTACTGTCATCATCATCATTATCATTGTCATTATTGCTTCTTTTTTCTATCCACAATATTGTTCACCCCCAAAATCTTTTCTTTTCAAACTTGTTCTCTCCCAAGTTTTCCATTCCCACTAAACAGTGTAGCTCTATTCTGCTGCATTTTTTATTAGGACCTTAAGCTTGTTGTTGTTGTTGTTGTTATGTGCCGTCGAGTCGGCCCCGACTCATAGCGACCCCTCCTTGGGTTTCCGAGGCAGTATCACTACGGAAGTAGGATTGCCCAACCTTCTTTCCGAGGAGTGGCTGGTGGGTTTGAACCGCCAGCCGTCTGGTGAGCAGGCAAGTGTCTTAGCCACTATGCTACCAGAGCTCCGCTTAACAGATGCAAAAGCAAACTCACTCCATTGTTCCCAGACCAATTCTTTCTGTTGTCTTTGAAATTTTGATTTATAATAGTATTATTTCAACGACCTCTTACTTACTTCACCAATAAATAACCACATTTCTATTTCCAAAATTCCTTCACATTTTTCTTGATTCTGTCTTTATTTGTCTATTGCCTTGGTTGCTTACTCATAGCTCTAGTTTTATACTTGTACACTTCCTGGATTGCTATTGATATTGCTGCCTTTTCATAATATAATTTGTGTATCCACCCCAATAGTATACAGGTTATTTTGACATTAGTTTTCTAAAGCATTATTTTAATTCTTAATGCAGAAAAGGCTGTAGATATCTACTAATTTAAGTCATATAAATCTGACCCAAAGTAAAATTACACTTTTCCTTTTAAGCATAAGCTCCATTAGTTCTTTATTCTTAGCACAGTCTCCACCAAAATTACATTACTCATCAAATCCTGAATACTTATTTATTAATTTGTCATATAATTTCCACTACCTAGTACACTTTCTTCCTTGCCTCTAGGTTTTTGGAATTTCAAAATCATCTTTCTACACAAACCCTTCTCTGATCCTTCCTGATTTCTGAAGCTAGAAATGACTGCCTAATCCTCTATATTAAAGGAAAAATGGAAATTGAGATGTGCTAACAGGTGAGCTCAGTGATTATCTGATTGAGAAAAGGAGATGGCAATGTCAGTTCAATAACTAAACCTCCTAATAGAAAGCTGAGCAGGCATAGTTAATTATAATAGATTAGGGGCAAATATGAGAAAACGGTAAAATAAATAATTTACCAGAAATCAAGAGCTCACAAAAGAAGTGTAAGTTTAAGAGAAAGGTTTAAAGTTGGTGTTTAATACTTTTCCTGTTTCATTTCTTAAGGCCAAAGGATGCTTGGATCAAATACTTTAACCCTTTCCTGATAATTATCTAATGGTACATATTACATCCTGACTTGAACTCCAGTTAACTATGTCATCCTTTTTCTTCATTACTTTTTTTAAACACTAACATATTCAACAGTGATGACATCCCTACCTATAACAGTGACTCACCATGACAGGAAGGGGTCTGCAGCTCCTTCCCTGTAGGGCATATGTTAGAATCTTAGTGGAGGTCGTCATACACAGATTTAAAAAGCACATCAGAGATCATATATCACTACCTCTACCCCCATTCTTCCTCCTGGAGTTACTCACTAGTGTGCATTATCTCCTATACTGAATTATAAATTCTTTGAAGGCAGATGCTAGCTATTATTCATTATTGTATCTCCTAGGTCACTTAGTGTAGTGCATGGTACATGGCTGGGACTAAGCAAATCTCTGTTATGATTGAATGAATAGGCAATTTGGATTAAAAAAAAATTCATGTAGCTTCCTTAATTATAGAATTAGAGTAATTTTTCCTACTTGAATATAATGTAAGCTCCTCTTCACTTATAAGCCTTGAGGATAGACACCATGATTTCATACTTCCCTCTGAAAATTATTCAACAACATATCTGATTCTACTCTC
>NW_006924059.1:15064-17891 GCF_000298275.1 Orycteropus afer afer
CAATCTACTTCCATAGTGATACTGCCTCAGAAACCCAAGGAGAGGTCGCTATGAGTTGGGGGCCGACTCGACGGCAAATAACAACACAACAACAATTTAAATGACAGAATTTTTGTGAGGAAAGTATTAATAGGGAATATAGATGAAGTTATATGAAGCCTAATGTGTAATAGAAGAATACTACTTGAGAAGCAAAATTTATTTTTATTTCTAATCTCAGTTTAGACATGTATCAAAGAGCAATATTGAAGGGGCTTCATGTTAACTTCTGATACTCCATCTAGCATCAGATACTTTTCTAAATATGTTCTGTACACTGTATTAATGAATTATTAACTTTATCAAATGCTTTGCATATGTTATCTCTATTATTTCAGGAAACTTGCAAGGGAAACATTATTACCTTCACTACATGAAATTAAACATTAAAAGCTTGATAACAGGTGCCAGACTAGTTTGGAGTATGGATGCGCCTAACTCCAAAGGCTTTTATATCACCATTTACGGAATACTCCCCAACCATACTGCGGTATTTGATGTAGAATGTTTTGACATATCTTATGGTCTTTATCATCTCTTTTTCTTTCTTCCATGTTTAGATGTTCTTCAAAAGTAAAGTAGAGGTGGCCTACTGCCTACAAGTGAAAAAGCTTTCCTAGATAAACTGCTCTCTTGTTACACATGTACGTAGCATCCTGATGTGAATATTTTTTAATAAGATGCTCCATGCAGCAAAACTGGTGCTGTTTTTCTCCATCCCCCTTACTCACACACACACACACACACACACACACATCATATATATGTAGACACTTACAGGCAAATTATATTTTTCATAGTTAGAATTCCAAAGGGAGGTAAAAGTGAACTGGAAATCAGTATGTTATTAAACAGACAGGAACATAAAAAGCAGGCATAAATTCCAGTATAAAGCAAAAGTAGAATTGTAACCATAAAAATGCTAAAGTTTAGAGTATCTAAAAAGTGACCAGGGCCTGCCAAACCACTCACTGTAAAGAAGGTGCTTGGTATTTACTAAAACATTTCATATACTGTATCTAGGAGAGCCCATCTGTTATGAACAGATGTTTAGTTGCCAAGAAGAGAAATTCTGTTTCACGCTTTACGCTGGAATGATATTACATAAAGCAGCACTTTGTGTCAGAAGATACTCAGCCAACCACTCAGCCATCCAGCTTCCAGATATTTAACCTAGAGAAATAAAAACGTATGCTTACGCAATGATTACTGCATGGATGTTTATAAGAGGTCTATTTATAATCTCCGAACCTGAAAACAATTCAAATGTCTTTCAAAGGGTGGATGGATAAACACATTGTCGTACACCCATACAATGGACTACACTCAGAAATAAAAATAAAATAAGATAAAAACTATTAACTCACACAACAACTTGGTTGACGCTCAAAGGGTTTATGCTGAGTGAGAAAAGCCAGTTTCCAAAGGTTACATACTCTATGTTTCCACTTATCTGGCATTCCTGAACATACAGAATTTTAGTGACAGAGGACAGACAAGTGCTAGAATGTAAGTGTCAGGGAGGATGTGCTCTGAAGCATGAGCAGAGAGAGAAGGCCCTGGAGGAAGTTAATGTAGATCAAATTCCAGAGTAGTCATTTCTTAGCTATGTAACATTGGGAGAAAGAAAAAAAAAAAAAAAAAAACTCACTGCGGTGGAGTCAGATCTGATTCATAGCGACCCCTCCTTGGGTTTCTGAGGTAGTATCACTACCAAAGTAGATTGCCCAAATTTCCTTCCCAGCAGTGGCTGGTGGGTTTGAACTGCCAGTCTTCTGGTTAGCCATCAAATGCTTTAGGCAATACTCCACTTTTCTGTACCTCTGTTTTTCCAGTTGTAAAATGAGGATGCCATCAGGATCTATTTCCTTGGATTGATGTAAAATTCAAATCAAAGAGTTATTTTTTGAGAGGGAATGTGATTAAACTGTTCTGTGTCTTGATTTTAGTGGTAGTAACAGGAATCTACACATTAGTCAAAAAGCATAGAAATATATATCAGAAGTCAATTTTTTTCTCACTGGGTGGTGCAAAACTTAAATGTTCAACTGCTAGCCACACTGCTGGTGAACTGAACCCACCCACAGTCATCTCACCTATACTGATCATGTTAGAAGAGACCATTCCCTGGAGAAGGATACCAGATTTGGTAAAGTGGAGGGTCAATGAAAAAACGGAAGGCCCTCAACAAGATGGATTGACACAGAGACTGCAACAAGGGGCTCAGGTGTAGTAAGGATTGTAAGGCTGGCACAGGACTCGGCAGTGTTTCATTCTGTTTTTCATATGGTCACTATAACTCAGAGCCAACTCAACAGCACCTAACAACAACGACATAGTCACCTCAGAAGATGGATGTAGAAATCTACTTCTGAAAGGTCAGAACCTTGAAAAGCCTATGTAGCAGTTTTACTCTGCACACATGATTGCCATGAGTAGCAATTGACTGTAATGACAACTAAGAACAACAACAAAGACATGGTATGCTAATTTTGCAAACTTTTCTAATCACTAAATTTCTCTACTTTGATTTTGCTGAGTATATTGAAGTACTACTAACTAGAACACTTTTGGAAACATTCTTCAGAAAAATATTTCAAACTTTTAAGAATGGAACACCATAAAGATTAATAAATAAATTAATTTAAAAAAATACCTACACAAGTTTCCGGCAAGATGGCGGACTAGGCAGAAGGATTGCACAGACACAGAAGATAATCTTGGACCCCTGAGCCTTGAAGGAATGGATGCAGAATTGGACTAAACCCCAACTAGCAGAAGAATTTGC
>NW_006924060.1:0-601 GCF_000298275.1 Orycteropus afer afer
GCAATCTACTTCCGTAGTGATACTGCCTCAGAAACCCAAGGAGGGGTCGCTATGAGTCGGGTCCAACTCGACGGCACATAACAACAACAACAACAGAGAACCAAGACATCCACCAAACAGTAGAACATAATCCAGCTAGTTTGCCACTTTATAGCAGAGGTTGCCTTTTCTCTGGTATTTAATAGTATGTTTATCATTTCCTTCTGAGACCTCAACTTTAACATTCATATTTTTAGCAACATTCTGTTCATGATGGTATATGCATTCTCTAAGACGATTTCTCTCCAGTTTTCACATCTTTCTGAGCCCCCATCAGAATCACCTTCAGCATCCATATTTCTACCAACAGTCTCTTTAAGGCAATCAAGGCTTTCTCTATCTTGTACCTCAAAATTCTTCCAGTCTCTGCTCATTACATAATTTCAAAGCCACTTAGACATTTTTACGTATTTGTTACAACACCGCCCCACTCCCAAATACCCAAATCTGTATCTATTTTCTAGGACTGCTGTAACAAAGTACCACAAACTGGGTGACTCAAAACAAAAATTTATTCTTTCATTGTTCTAGAGGTTAGAACTCTAAAATAAATGTGTAGCTA
>NW_006924060.1:1031-2662 GCF_000298275.1 Orycteropus afer afer
GCTCAAGGCTGGCAGGCAGTACGCTGGCTGTTGACTCCAACGAATGACGAATCCAAGATCTCCAGGTCGAATGGTGGATTGTTCGCTCGCGGACAGTTGTAGGCAGCACAACAGAATCCCGATCCACAGAAGAATGTGTCCTCTCCCAGGATGTCCATAGATATACTGGAAGCGGGCCACACCCCTAGGGAAGCTCTCTTTCAACAGATTGGCTGCTCAAAACATAGTCATCTGATCCCGTCACGGGAACAACCACACCACAACAGCTCAAACCACACAGAATTGTGGTCCAGCCAAGTAGATACACAGCTCCAACTATCACACCTTTATTGCCTCTTCTAGCTTCTGGTGGACCCAGATGTTCCTTGGCTTGTAGCAGCATAACTTCATTCTCTGCCTCTGTCTTCCATGTCTTTCTTCCCTGTATGTGTCTCCTCCAAGTTTTGTATTAAAATCTCTCTCTCTCTCTCTCTGGGATTTGTTTATTCTTCTTTGTCTAGCTTCTTAAGATGGAAGGTTGGGTTGTTGTTTTCATATCTTCTTTTTTTCTATACATGTTATAACTATAAATCTCCCTTTAAACACTCTTTTAATTGCACCCAGAAGTTTTGGTATGTTGTATTTTCTTTCTTGCTTATCTGAAAGTATTTTCTAGTTTTCCTTGTGATTTATTCTTTAAATTATTTTTTATTTAGGAATATGTTTAATTTCTACATGTTTGTTAGTTTTCCAAATATTCTTTAGTTGTTGATTTCTAATATAATCCCATTGTCAGAGAACGTACTTCATACAGTTCAGTCCTTTTAAATTTATTGAGGTTTGTTATATGGCCTACCATATGATCTATTTTGGAGAATGTTCCGTATGCACTTGAGAAGAAAGTTTATAAACTTAAAATGGATGATGGATATAGATGACTGTGGGATCTAGTTGGTTTATAGTGTTTTTCCATTCATCTGTTTCCTTGTTGATCTTCTGCTCAGTTGTTCTATCCATTATTGAAATTGGGATGTTAAAATCTCCAACTATAATTGTTAAATTGTGTATTTCTCTCTTTAATTCTGTTAGGTTTTTGCTTCATTTCATTTAAGGTTATTATGTATATATATATGTTTAAGTCATCCATATCTTGACCCTCTTATTATCAAATGTCTTTCTTTGTCCCTAGTAACAGTTTTTGGCTTAAAGTCTTATTTTTTTTCTGATACTCGTGTATTCAATCTAGATTTCTTTTAATTACTACTTGCATAGTAGATATATTTCTATCCTTTTACTTTATATATGTTTGTGTCTTTGAATCTGCAGTATGTGTCTTGTAGACAGCATATACTTGGATTATTTTCATTTATCTATTCTCACACTCTCTTCTTTTTGATTGGGATATTTAATCCATTACATATATTATGATTACTGATGAGGTAAGATTTATGCCCCCATTTTCCACTTTTTTTAATACATGTCTTAGATTTGTTGTTGTTGTTCTTTTCCTCATTCCTGCCTTTATTGTTACCATCCACTGCTCGGAAGGAAGGTTGGGCAATCTACTTCCATAGCGATACTGCCTCGGAAACCCAGAGAGGGGTCACTGTGAGTTGGGTCTGACTCAATGGCACATAACAACAACAACAACA
>NW_006924060.1:6750-8199 GCF_000298275.1 Orycteropus afer afer
GAATAACTTTAAAAAAACTTGTCAGTCTTGCAGGTCCTGAGTGTCCTTGGGGTTACTGGAAAGCAGAACGTGTTCTTAAGCCTCAGCTATATTTTCTTAGTGGGGCTCTGGGGATGATAATTAGCATCTTAACTTAAAACAGTCTAGTTCAATTAATATTAACTTAATTTCAGTTATACAATAACTTTGCTTTAATATGCAGACTTTCTGTCCCATCTCATCTGTCCCACTTTTGCTTTATGCAATTGTCTTTTAAAAATACATAGGAGAAGAAGAGAATAAATAAACAAAAATATTCCACTGCCCTAATATCTATGTAAGAAGCCCTGATGGTGCAGTGGTTAAGCACTTGGCTGCTAACTGAATGGTTGGCCATTCAAACCTACCCAGCCACTCTATAGGAGAAAGACCTGGTGATCTGTTTCTATGAAGATTATAGCCAAGAAAACCCTATGGGTCGGTTCTACTTTGTCACCTAGGGTTGCTATGAGTCAAAAATTGACTTGATGGCACCCAGCAGCACAGTATCTATATAGGAGTCCCTGGTTTGTACAAATGGTTAAGAGCTTGGCTGGTAAATCTACCCAGAAGCACCTCAGTGCAGTTCTACTCTGAAACACTTGGGGTCACCATTACTTGGAATCATCTTGATGACAGCTGGCAACAATGATGTCTATTGTTGACTGAGGTCACTTGGGTGACACAAATGATTAAGTATTTTGTTAGCCAAAAGTCTGGCAATTTCAACCCACTCAGGTACCTCAGAAGACAGTGAGCTTCTGAAAGGTCACAGCTTATAGCCTTGGAAATCCTATGGAGCAGTTCTACTTTGCACACATGGGGTTGATGTGAATTAAAATTGACTTGACAACAACCAACAACAACCTTGAGTGTGTGCTTTATTTTTTTTTATGTAGATTTGAGTTACTGTCTGTTGTTGTTGGGTGCTGTTGATGATTCTGACTCATAGTGACCTTGTGTACAATAAAATGAAACACTATTCAGTCCTGCGCCATCCTCATAATCTTTGATATGCTTGAGCCCATCCTTGCAGCCACTGTGCCAATCTATCTCATTGCAAGTCTTCTCCTTTTTCACTGACCTTTCCCTACTTTACCAAACATTATATCCTTCTGCAGAGACTGGTCCCTTCTGGCAACATGACTAAAATATGAGAGACAAATTCTGGCCATTCATGATTATAGGAGCATTCCGGCTGCAGTACTTCCAAGACAGATTTGTTCATTCTTCTGTTAGTCCATGATATTTTTAATATTCTTCACCAACACCATAATTCAAATGCATCAATTCTTTTGTCTTCCTTATTCACTGTCCAACTTTCACATGCATATGAGTCTATTGGAAATACCATAGCTTGGGTCAGGCACTTTAGTCTTCAAAGTTGCGTCTTTGCTCTTAAACTCTTTAAAGAGGTAATTTGCAGCACAT
>NW_006924060.1:10733-14264 GCF_000298275.1 Orycteropus afer afer
TTATCATGTTATTGCTGTCTAGTCTTTATTAATTTCAGCTTGTAGAACTTCCTTTTTTATATTTCTTGTGAGTCAGGTCTCCTATCAATGGATTATCTGTGTTTTGTTTTTATTTTTTAATTTCTTTTGTTGTTCTTACTGAGTATATACACAGCAAAGCATACACCAATTTAACAGTTACTACATATACAATTTAGTGACATTGATTACATTCTTTGAGTTATATAGCCATTCTCATTCTCCTTTTCAGGGTTATTCTTTATTAACATAAACTCACTGTCCCCTGAGTTTTCTATCTAATTTTCAAGTTACTGTTGTCAATTTGATCCCATATAGACAGATTTAAAGAGGACAATGCTCAAAGCAGACAGTCCTTTTTTTAAAAATTTTTATTGTGATTTGGTTGAAAATTTACAGAACAAATTCATTTTCCATACAGCAGTTCATACACATTCGAAGCAGACATTTTTTACTAGTTGAGCTAAACTACTATTTGGTTTTAAGAAGATTTCAGGGAATGGTTTTGGTTTAAGGTTAAAAGATTATTTCAGGGCAATAGTTTCAGAGGTTTATTCATGGGGTCTGTGAAAATTTGAAATTCTATCCTGCAGTTCCCCTCTTTTGATTAGGATTCTTTTATAGAATCTTTGATCAAGATGTTCAGTAATGATAACCAGGCACCCTCTAGTTCTGGTCTCATGGCAAAGGAGGTAGTTCGGATTCTCCTTCTAACAGTTTTTTATGTGAGTAGAGGCCAATTACTATGCCTTGGATGGCTGCTTGCAAGCTTTTAAGACCCCAGGCACTACACAGGGAATGAGCAGAGGCACTAAACATGGTATTTGGCCAATTAACTGGGATATCCCATGAAACCGTGACCCTAAACCTCCAAACCAAGGAACCAAATCCCACGAGGTTTTAGTTGTATATAAGCAGCCTCAGAAACTACTCTTTTGTTGTTGTTGCAAGTATATGTACCACACAACTTTTGCCAATTCACTTTTTTTTTACAGGTGTACAACTTATTGAAAGCAATTGCAATTGGTTGTACATCCCTACCCTTAATGAATGCAATTTTTTCATAACCATTAACCCTTCTTTCCTCCTCCCTCCTGCCCCTAGCAAACACTAATAAAGTTTGGCCTCTATACCTTTGCCTTTTCTTATCTTTTTATATAAATGAATTCATGCAATATTTGTCCATTTTTGATTGACTTCTTCCATTCAGCATAGTATCTTCAAACTCTATTCATATTTTACCATGTATCAATACTTCTTTTCTTCTGCTGGGAGAGTAGTATTCCATTGTATGTATGTACTACGTTTTGTTTATCCATTTATCTCTTGATGGGCATTTAGTTTGTTTCCACCTTTTGGCTATTGTGAATAGTGAACAAACATTGGTATGCAAGTCCTGTTCTGAGTCTTTGCTTTCAAGTCTTTTGGATATGCCTAGGAGTGGAAATATTTTCCACAATGGCGCTATCATTTTGCATTCCCATCATCCATGGATAAGGATTCCAATTTCCCCACATCCTTGCCAATATTTGTTTTCTTTCTTAAAAATCTTAGCCATACTGAAAACTCACTCACTGCCATCAAGTTGGTTCTGACTCATAGTGACCCCTCCTTGGGTTTCCGAAGCCATATCTCTATGGCCTTCCGTCCAAGGAGTGGCTGGTGGGTTCAAACTGCCAGCTTTCTGGTTAGCAGTCAAATGCCTTAGGAACTATGCCACTAGGAATGAAATAGTATCTTATTGTGGTTTTGATTTGCTTCATTCTGATAGCTAATGACAGTGAGCATCTTTTCATGTGTTCGGTGGCCATTTCAGTGTCCTCTTTGGTGTTATAAGAGCTCTGGTGGCATAGTGCTAAAGACATCTTGATGGCTAACCAGAAGGTCGGTGGTTCAAACCCACCAGCTGCTCCTCAGAAGGAAGATTGGGCAATCTACTTCTGTAGTGATACTGCCTTGGAAACCCAAGGAGGGGTCGCTGTGAGTTGGATCTGACTCATCAGCAGTGAGTTTGGTTTTCAGTGAAATGTTTATTCAAGTCCTTTGCTCACTTTGTTATTGGACTATTTTCCTTTGTGTTGTTTAGTTGTTGAAGTTATACATACACACACACACACATATATATATATACTTATGCATATATATATGTATTATGTGTACACATAAATATTTATTATTGTTCTTAGGTGTCATCAAGTCACCTCCAACTCATATTGACTCTGTGCACAATGGAATGAAACACTGCCATTGTTTAATTCATTTCATTCATTCAGTGAAACACTGTGCCATTGTCACAATCCTTGCTATGCTTGAGCCTATTGTTGCATCTACTGTATCAATCCATCTCGTTGAGGGCCTTCCCCTCTTTCACTGACCCTCCACCTTACCAAGCATGACACCCTTCTCTAAGGAATAGTCCCTTCTGACAACATGACCAAAGTAGGTGAGATGAAGTCTGGCCATTCTCACTTCCAAGGGGCATTCTGGCTATACTTCTTCCAGGACAGATTTGTTCATTCTTCTGGTAGTCCATGGTATTTTCAGTATTCTTCACTGTACCACAATTCAAAGGCATCAATTCTTCTTTGGTGTTCCTTATTCACTGTCCAGCTTTCACATGCATATGAAGCTATTGAAAATGTCATGGCTTTGGTCAGCTGCACCTTAGTCTTCAAAGTGACATCTTGGCTTCTTAACACTTTGAAGAGTTCTTTTGCAGCACATTTGCCCAGTGAAATGCAACATCTCATTTCTTGACTGCTGCTTCCATGGGTGTTGATTGTGGATCCAAGGAAAATGAAATCCCTAACAACTTCAGTCTTTTCTCCATTTATCATGACATTGTTTATTGGTCCATTTGTGAGGATTTTCATTTTATGTTGAAGTGTAATCCATATTGAAGACTGTAGTCTTTGATCTTCACCAGTAAGTGCTTCAAGTTATCTTCACTTTCAGCAAGCAAGGTTGTGTCATCAGCATATCTCAGGTTGTTAATGAGTCTTCCTCCATGGTAGTTAAGTTGTGTGTTAACTTGGCTGGGCTTGGTTTTGAGAGGCTAGGCTGGATGTAGTTATTCCCCAAGATGAGACTGGTAATCAACGCCATGGTGGAATCTATTGCAGCAGCTGGGTTGCTGCCTTAGGGATATGGTCTGCTTCCAGTGTATAAGAAGCAGCTTTGAGGAAGGTCTCTAGCTTCCTAGAATCCTATGTGTAGCAGAGTCATCGTTTAGCAGCCTGCCATGGTTTCTGCCAATCCTGGCCCTGTTAATGGACTTCAATTAGTGGCCTGATATGTGTTTTGATAATATTTGGGACTGTGCCATTGTATTTGTCGACCTTGTGTTTGTCACCCTCATCAGTCAGCAGCTGCCTGAGTAAAGAGATGCCTCCAGCTCCAGTGGGCCGGGAGCAAGAGGCAGAGCTGAAGCCCAAGGTTGAGGGGCTTTCACTCAGCCCCTAGAGCTGGCACTTTGAACTTGAACTTCTAGCCTTCTAAACTGTAAGAGAATAA
>NW_006924060.1:14636-15533 GCF_000298275.1 Orycteropus afer afer
GTCGAATGCCTTCACATAGTCAATAAAACACAGGTAAACATCTGTCTGGTGTTCTTTACTTTCAGTCAAGATCCATATGACATCAGCAATATATCCCTCATTGCATATCCTCTTCTTAATCCAACTTGAATTTCTGGAAGTTGCCTGTCAATATACTCCTGTAACTGTTTTTTATTACCTCAACAAAATTTTACTTGCATGTTATATTAATGATATTGTTTGATAATTTCCACATTCTGGTGGTTCACGTTTCTTTGGAATGGGCACAAATAGGTATATGTGTATGTGTGTGTGTTAGTAGATTCTTATGGTTTCTAAATATATTTGCCCAATCAATAGTTTGTCTCTTCACTTTTCTGGTAAAGTCTTTTGATGAATACAATTCTTAATTTTTATGAAATACTATTTATATCGTCTTTTGCTTTTTGTGCTTTTATTATGTTAGATAATCCATTGTTAAAATTTAGGCCTTACAGCATTGCCCCTACATTTTCTTCTAAGATGTTTATGATTATAATTTGCCCATTAAGTACTTAATCCATTTTTAATTTTTTTTTTTGTATATGGTGTAAGGCAGAATTCTCTGTTTTTGTTTATCTGGAAATGTCTCAATTTCTCCTTCATTTTTTAATGCATTTTATTGAAATATAATTTATGTATAGTGAAATACACAAAACTAAAGTGACATGGGTCAGTGCATTTTTTTTTTCTTTTGCAGTCTTACCTCCCCTCCTGTCCCACCCCTGGCAACCAACAAGGAAAGTTTCCCTCCATATATAAACCTTTCCTTGCCCCTCCACAGCAACGAACTAATACTATATTTGTCCTTCTGTAATTGACTTATTTCACTCAGCATAATGTCCTCCAAGTTCATCCATATTATGCAGTGTTTTGCAG
>NW_006924060.1:17048-17720 GCF_000298275.1 Orycteropus afer afer
TATATTCTCATCTTTCATCATATCAGGAAAGTTCTCCTCCAACAAATCTTGGACAATTTTCTCAGTGGTTTCATTTTTCTCTTCCTGTTCTGGAAATCCAATGACACATAGGTTATTCCTTTTGATGGTATCCCACGTGAACCTTAGGCTTTCTTCATTTTGTTTTGATCTTTTTTTTTGATTGATCCCTTTCCAAAAATGTATTCAGGTATTTGTTTTCAGTCTCATTAATTCCGTCTTCCATTGCATCAGTTCTACTCCTTTGCCCTTTCAATGTGTTATCTATTTCTGACAATTTAGTATTAATCTTCCGTATTTCTATCTGTAGATTTTGAATCATTTCTAATTTTTAATTTATTTTGTCATTTTGTTCTTGTGTTGTCTCCCGAAATTCTTCTAGGGTTTTGTCTGTGTTTTCCTTGATCTGTCTCTCAGTCCTTTGAAAATACCTAAATATAATTCTTTTGAATTACTTATCAGTGAGTTCCAGTGCTGCATCTTCCTCTGGGATGTGTTTTGGGTCTGTATCCTGGTCCCTTGTTTCTCCTGCTTTATCTTGTTTCTCTGTTTGGACTGTGATGCTCTGTTGTCTCCAAGGCATTGTGATGTTTTTTTGTGTTTATATTTAATTGTTGTTGTTGTTGTTAAGTGCCGTCGAGTCATTTCCGACTC
>NW_006924061.1:0-10609 GCF_000298275.1 Orycteropus afer afer
AGTATTTTTACTACTTCCTCAAAACTGTAAGGTTGTAAAATATTTTAACTCCATTTAATCCCTTCTTATCTTTTGTACTATTGTTGACCTGAATTTTAATTCTACATATATTTTAAGCCTTACAATGCATTATTATAATTATCTTATACAGTGTTTATATAGACTTATCCATATATTTACTCTTTTTCATACTCTTCATTCCTTTTTGCACTTTTATTTTTTATTTTTATTCTTTTGGTATCTTTATTCCCTTGGTTGAAGAAATCTTTTTAGTATTACTTCAGTGTGGTTCTGCTGGCAATTAATTCCATCAGATTTTGTATTTCTGAAAGCACTTTTATTTCATCTTCATTTTAAAGGTTATTTTCCCTGGGAATAAAATTCTAGAACTCTAGCAGTTTGTTTGGGAGCTCTGGTAGCGTAGTGCCTAACGCACTTGACTGCTAACCAGAAGGCTGGTGGTTCAAACCCACCAGCTACTCCTCAGAAGGAAGATGGGACAATCTACTTCCGTAGTGATTCTGCCTCGGAAACCCAAGGAGGGGTCGCTACGAGTTGGGTTCTCCTCGACGGCATACAACAACAACAACAAGCAGTTTGTTTGAGCATTTGAAAGATATCGAGGAAACATTTTCTTGTCTTCTGGCTTGTTTTCTATAATAGAAGGTGTTAGTCTTTTATGCTCGTTTATGATTATTCCTGTGACTTTGCTTGTGCTAGATTTTCTATTGTCATTTTTATGTTGTAGATCATAATTGTCAGTTTTCTTTCTATGGTCATGGGTTTCAGGAAACCGTACACCATTTTCATCATAACAAAGTTTTCCAATATTTTTTTCTGTGATTCACATGATTTCATACATTATGTGTAAATATTTAATTCAACTGAAGATCATTTTTGTATGCCATCAATTTGAAGACTAAGTTCTATTGCAGTGTAGACAGATAGATACATAGAACTGTTTAAACTATTTCCTGTTGATGTTGTTGTGTTGTTGTTATGTGCCATCTAGTCGGACCCAACTCATAGTGACCTCTCCTTGGGTTTCTGAGGCAGTATCACTACAGAAGTAGGATTGCCCAACCTTCCTTCCAAGGAGTGACTGGTGGGTTTGAACCACCAGCCTTCTGGTTAGCAGTCAAGTGCCTTAGGCACTATGCTACCAGAGCTATTTTGTTTCCAATGTTAAAGTCTAAAATGTGTTATGAGCATCAATTTTGTAATATCTTTCTACACATGCACTAATTGGATGAATTGCTAGATATTTCTATTTCTTTTAGATGTAGCTGATCTTTAAAGCCCAACTCAAACTCTACCTGAGACCAGCACTTCTTCCAGCTCACCCTGACTTCTGTCAAATAATACTACACCCTGCAGTGAGCAGAAAGTCCAAAAGATTCTACTGCACGAGATTGTGTTTTTAAATAATGCTTTGTAAATTATCAGCTATCAGATACTGGTCTAATGATTTTCCCCATCCGTGAGGAAGAAGGTGTCTAAAGAATTAAGAAAAAATGCAGGGAACATAAATTGAACTTGTAAATAACATTCATAAAGACTTTGTGTATACTCTGTATATAAAAATAATTTAGCTCTTTATTAAATATATTGTAATACATTCATATTTTCCCATATATAAGCAATTCCATAAAATTGGAAACTCTAGAAACTCCAGAATTGACCTACATATATATTACCTTTCAACCAGAAAATATGATAAAAGCAGGAACATAGGAGTTGTCTGATAATTATTACAATTGGATACAAGCTCAACAAATCCTTATACTCATATTCCATCTACCCCAATTAACAGATTTCTTGAGAACTACATGAAGCTCAGGCCACTGAACTTTCATAAGATGTGTGTTTGTTTGATTTTTCACTTGAGGAGCCCTCAACCTTGAGAGGAGCAGCAATAGGGTAATTTCAGGAGAAGTGAGAATGCCTGAATTCTTCTCAGATGGATTGGGACAAGGCTGTGATGCTAGAGAACTGTAGGAACATGATCTTTCTGGGTAAGAATATGAAACCTCCAAACTTCAGAGTCTGGCCTAGGGATGTCATTCCTCCCTCTACTGGGTTTTTAAGGAGTTGCATATTCATATCTTCATATACTTGAAGGTCCATTTTCTCCATTATTCTGACAAACTCAGTAACAATCCTTTATGTCAGAGGTTCTTTTATTTTCAAAATCAGTAAAATATATCTACAAATAAATGATCTGAAGAATTAGTTGAAAATGAAGATATGGAGAGCTTCTGATTTTCTTAATCTTACATTTGGGCCAAGGAATTTGCTTTCTATTTGATGTGGGATTTGTTCAGGTTGAGCAATCACCCAGTGAATTCGCCAGTTATAAAAACTTTACAAAAAATAAGATTGCCTGGTTTCCATTTGGGTTAATCTGAATAGCCCTAAATGATTTTGGAGGCCCCTCAAAACACACACAATTTACCTAAATCCAGAAAATATAAGCCTTAAGTCTATCTCACTGTCTCTCTCCCTTGTACTCCAACCATAACCTTTTCTGATTGAGAATCAAGCAGTTCCCTGGTAAATATCAATTGCCTAATAAAACATGAAAGAGCTAAGAAAATATAGAGAGCAGTCAATTGCTAAATTAATTGGATAATTCCTCTCTTTTTTTGGCTGGAAGAGGTCTTTTTATTTATTTTTATTTTTATTGTGCTTTAGGTGCAAGTTTACAGAGCAGAGTTTGTTTTACATTTAACATTTCGTAGACATTTGGTTTCACTCCCCAACTACCATCCTTAACCCTAATCCACTCTCCTCCCCTCCCTGCCCAGTAACCGTCCCCTACCCCTCATAGTTAGGCACTCCTGTGTGTCTTGCATTTCCTCTGTGCATTTTCAAGTCAGAATATTCTCTTTTGCTCCAGAACACACAGAAGAGGGAAAATGGCAGGAAATCTTAAATCTAAACCTATAGACGTATATCCTTATAGAATAATGTCAAGAAATCCCAGAAAATTTTTTTTGACTGAAGAGATATATATTTTCTGTGGCAGTGGTATGAGGACATTTATGTTATGAAAGCATCTGTCACAAAAAAAAAATAACAACAGTTTTATTTTTATCTTTATCATATTTTTTTCAGATATGAAAGAACATTATTTAGGAGATATTATTTCATTATCCCAATCTTTTTACAACAATAGTCATAACCAATGAACACCAGGTTTTTCTTCTTTCTTTATTTTTTATAGCTAAAATTTTTATTTTGGAAAGATTTCAGGTTTTTGAAACCTATATTAGAATATTCACTTCTTTACCACTCAGAAATTTTCTGTGTATGAATTTCCTGTTGGTTAATAATGTGTGAACCATAGAAAAATTTTTTTAATGTTTCTCTCCAGTGTGTGTTATCACATACTAAGCTAAGGATGATGGGTGAATTAGAGTTATTTAAATTTATTTATTTTCCAGTATTAATTATCTAATGTTGCATAAAGTATGAGCTGTAGTTAAAATCACATGCATTAGCTTCATATTATTTCTATTTTGTATGAATTACCAGATGTTGAATAAGGAATGAATACATGCTACCCTTTCCATACTCACAGTATAAATGGTGTTTTTCTCCAGTATTAGTCCTCTTATGTTTGGGAGCTCTAGTAGTGCCTAGGAGGGGTCGCTATGAGTCGGGGCCGACTCGACGACACATAACAACAACAACAACAGTAGTGCCTAAGGCACTTGACTGCTAAACAGAAGGCTGGTGATTCAAACCCACCAGCCACTCCTCGGAAGGAAGATGGGGCAATCTACTTCCGTAGTGGTACTGCCTCGGAAACCCAAGGAGGGGTCGCTGCGAGTCGGGTCCGACTTGACAGCACATAACAACAAAAACAACATGTTTGGCAAGAGTGCAGCTATGTCTAAAAGATTTTCCAAATGTAATACTTTTATAGGAAACTCTAAAGCATGAATTATCTCGTATCAGCAAGGGTGGAGTCATGTCTAAAGGCTTTTCCTCATTAATTTCATTTATTTGGTTACATTTCAGTATGAATTCTATGATCTTGAATAAGATATGAGTATTGACTAATTCAATATTTTTATAAGAGTTCTCTCCAATATAATTCTCTAATATTGAATACGGTGTGAGTATTGGGTAAGACTTTTTATGATCCTTACTTTAATTAAAGATTTCTATCCAGTATGAACTTTCTCATGTTGAATTTGATGTGATCCAGAACTAAATGTGTTCACAATTTGTTTTAAATGTGTTTTCTCTGCACTGTGTGTTGCTTTGACTAAAACTCTTCGCTCTTACATTTATGGGATTTTCTTCAAAATTAACTCTCTGACCTTGAACAAAATAGAAAACATTCTTTTCACATCCATCATATTTCAAGGGTTTTTCTTCTTCATAAACATTATTTTATTTTGATCAGACTTATTTAGGGATTTTTATCATGTATGTAATATTGAGATGCTTTTGTTTCTTTTGTGAAAATGCTCTTGTTTTAAAACCAGTGACTTCAAATGGAAATCTTCACCAAGTTTGTTACACTTACCTCATCTTTTGCAGTATTTTTCTTTTTATTGTGGATAAATTTTACTCAAAATATCTTTTATTCCCTTTTTCATCTCAACACAATCTTTGCATTTTCACTTTTTTCTGAAATGAAAAAGCTATCATAGTTAATATCCATGAATATCCTAGCTGGATACCAACTAGGGACTTTGTAGAATCTGGATTAGCTGTCATGTGCATGTCAATGATAGCTAGTAAGATAAATATGTAGGAAAATAATGGACATCAAAAAAGTAAGAATACAACTATGAATAAATCTTAGAAAGTTCATGTTGTTGTTGGGGATGGTTCAGTTGATTCTGACTCATAGCGAACCCAAGTGACAGTATAATTGCTCCCATAGAGTTTTCCTGGCTGTAACGTTTATGGAAATAAATCAGTGGGTCATTCTCCCGTGGAGAAGCTGGGTGGGTTTGAACCAACAACATTTCAGTTAGTAGGTAAGTGCTAAACACTTGCATCACCAGGGTACCCTTAGATTTCATAGCATCTATAATAAGGAAGTATTGGTGGTTTTGAATTGCAGTGTTGGTGAAGAGTATTGAATGTGCCGTGGTCTGGTAGAAGAACAAGCAAATCTGTCTTGGAAGAAGTACAACTGGAATTCTCCTTAGAGGGGAAGATGGCAAGACTTTGCCTCTTGTACTTTAGACATGTTATCAGGAAGGACCAGTCTATGGAGAAGGATGTCATGTTTGGTAAAGTAGATGGACAGAAAAAAAAAGGAAGACCCTCAACAAAATGGATTGACACAGGGGGTTCAAGAGTAACAATAATTGTGAGGAGGGGAAGGACCAGGTGGTGTTTTGTTCTGTTGTACATAAGATCACTATGAGTCAAAAGCAACTCAATAGCACCTAGCAACAAAAACAGCACTATCCAAACAAAACTAAACTCACTGCCATGGAGTCGGATCTGACTCACAGTGACCCCTCCTTGGGTTTCTGAGGTGGTACCACTATGGAAGTAGATTGTCAACCTTCCTTCCAAGGAGTGGCTGGTGGGTTTGAACTGCCAGCCTTCTCATTAGCAGTCTAATTCTTTAGGCACTACACCACTAGAGCTCCCAACAGCACTCTATGGAAAAATAAACTGTATTCAAGAATGTAGACTCAATAATGTAAAAATCTAATCATAACTAATCCATGAATTTAAGGCAATTTGAATCAATATCCTAAATGAGACCAGGTGCCTATAGTACACAATGCAATGCAACGCACTGACATCCAGTCAAATCCAACTCATAGAGATCCCTCCTTGGGTTTCTGAGGTGGTATCACTATGGAAGTTTATTGCCCAACCTTCCTTCTGAGGAGTGGCTGGTGGGTTTGAACTGCCAGCCTTCTGATTAGCAGTCAAATACCTTAAGCACTAAGCCATGAGAGCTCCTGCCTATAGTAGAATTATTCTTAATTTTAATAGATTAGAACAGCCAAGAGTGTTTTGAGGATAGTGTAATAAAGGAAGCCTTGTAGTACAAGATATTAAACTGCTTGTTCAGAGGATAGTATAATAAAGGAAACTTTGTAATACAAGATACTAAACTGCATTAGAAAGCTACAGGAATGAAAAGAACAAGCCATAGAGCAGAAATAAAGAGATCACAGAAAGAAAATTAAAATCCAGAATCAGGGTCAAGTATAAGGGCAAGCAAATGTATGAATTTTAGCTCAGAAAAGTATAAAAAAACTAAGAGGCTGAGAGGGTAATTTATCTTATTACATGTAAAATTAATTAAAATTTAATCAATGCCAGATTGTAATGGTTGACAAACAAGTCATTAGAAGACAGTGTTCCGATGTTTATCTGTGTACAGAAGGAGGCGCTCTGGTGGTGTAGTGCCTAAGGCATTTGACGCTAACCAGAAGGCTAGCGGGTTCAAACCCACCAGCCACTTTGCAGAAGGAAGATTGGGCAATCTACTTCTGTCGTGATAACCACCTTGAAAACCAAAGGAGGGGTCGCTGTGAATTGGATCTGACTTGACAGCAGTGAGTTTGGTTTGGTTTTGGTTTATGGAAAAAGAATATATGCTAAAGGTGTTTCCAATGGGAGGACACTGAGTTGTGCACATAAGAAATAGATGACAGATGCTAATACCAACCAATGTGTTCACAACACTACATTACCATTAACACCAAACACCAGGCTACAAACACATAAACACCTGAGAGGATCAGATGAGGGTCAGTGAACAGGAGTATACTCTAGACCAAGGATAGGTTCAGCTGAGGCTAATCTTGTGCAGACACCAGTGATACAAAATACCTGCAATCCTTACAGAAACAATAGAAGACAGACACAGAGTAATAAATACCTCACAGACACTATGGGAGAGAGATCCAATGGATGTACCACCTCAGGACCATAGTACTGGGGGACACCAGACTCAATTGGCACAACAGAATACATAAAAGTCTTGTTCTGCAACCTACATTGGTGAGTAGTGACTGGGGTCTTAAAAGTTTTCTAACGGCCATCTAAGATGCAGCTAATGGTCTCCTAGTGTCGGAAGTGAAGAAAAGTCCAAAAAACAAGGGCATTTGGAAGCAATCAGCCCTAGGACACGATGGCTCTCGAGACCAGAAGAACTAGATGATGCTCGGTTACCAATGCCAACCACTCAGGAAAGGATCAAATCTGGAGATCCTCGATAGAGTGGGAGGAAAAACATGGAACAAAATACAAAAACTCAATAATGACCAGAATCACTGATCAGATGGAGTCTGATGACACCCCCAATACTATGGCCCTGGAATACATTCTGCGCCTGGAATAAAACTCACTCCCAGGGGCTGGCTCTCAGTCCAACAGTTAACAAGATGTACACACAGAATACTCACCCAGGATGACACACTCACAAATTCTATGGTAATATATCCCTCAGAGCAATCGACCATGGTGCACCAGAGGGGCAACATTCACACTGAGGAAATGCAGGACAAACAGGAGTGCATAACTATGAGGGGCACAGGGGGAAATTTACTGGGCAGGGAGGGGAGAAGACTGGGTTAGTGTTGGACATGGTAAATGGGGAGTGAACTAAATGTACACATAACATTGAATGTAAAACAAACTCTTAAAACAAAAAAATAAAAATGTTTCCATTTTGTAAAAACTGATAGAGCTGGTATGATGTAAATCTATTTCTAAGAGGGGGGAGAAAACCAACCCAAGACCACACAGCATATCATATACAGTGAAAAACTCCATATGAAGTAAAACTTAAATATGAAAAAATAACAATTAAATATCATGATAAAATATAAGAAAAATAAAATATATTGTATAACACTGTGTTGAAGGATAAGCAAGGTGAACTACCCAGAAGCCATAAATGCTAGACAACCTAAATTAAAAAAAAAAAAAAAAATCACAAGAGAATACATACCAGAAAAATGAAAGGTCAAGCTATAGATTGGGAAAAATGTTTGCAACATTGCAAATTTGGGAGTCCTCAGGCCTACCCTCACTTCTTTTTTTCATTTTTTAAAAAATTTTTATTGTGATTTGGGTTAAAGTTTACAGAGCAAATTCATTTTCCATACAGCAGCTTACATACACTTACTTTGTCTCATGACATTGACTGCAATTTCCCACAATGCAACAGCTCCCTTCCCACTTCCTCCCCATAGTTACCTCTTCCCTGTGTCCTTCCCTCCATGCACTCTTGCCCCCTGAGCTGTCTCCCTGTGTTGTCTTCCTGTGCATACAGAGCCCTTCTCTCTCCCATGATTGATCTCTGTAAGGAGTGTATCTACCTAATGTAAATGTTCAGCTCATATGCCTGCCTTCTGTTTGGCTGGAAGTCACAGGAGTGGGTTCAATTCCAGACCTGAAGGGCAGCTAAGGGCCTTAGTCTCAAGGGTTCCATCAGGCTCTATCAGACCAGCAAATCTGGTCACTTTTTTTTTTTTTTAATTATTTTGAGTTTTGTTCCACATTGTTTTCCCTCTATCCAAGATCTCCTACAGAGATCCCCCTCCAAGTGGTTGACAGTGATAGCCAGGCACCATCTAGTTCTTCTAGTCTCATAGTCATATAGGCTGAAGATCACATGGTGTACCAGTCCCTTGGACTAATTGTTTCCATATGTCTTTGGTTTTCTTCATTCTTCTATGCTCTGGATGAGGAGAGACCCATCATTGCATCTAGATGGCCGCTTGCAAGCTTGTAAGATCCCAGTTGCTACTCACCAATGTAGGATGTTGTTGTTATGTGCCCGCAAGTTGGACCCGACTCATAGTGACCCCTCCTTGGGTTTCCAGGGTAATATCATTATGGAAGTACATTTTCCCATCTTCCTTCTGAGGAGTGGCTGGTGGGTTTGAACCACCAGCCTTCTGGTTAGCAGTCAAGTACCTTAAGCATGCTACCAGAGCTCCTATGTAGGATGTGGAACAATATTTTTGTATAGTATGTTATGCCAATTGAGCTTGATGTCCCCTGTGACTATGGTCCTGAGCCCACAGGTCCAACTACTTTTTCCCTCTAGGTAGTTGGCTGTGGCCAAGAAGTGACTACAAACTTGTCCCTTGCCAGCTCTACTATATACTTGGCCTACCCTCACTTCTGACACCAACTGCATGTTGAGGGTCCCAATGTCCACCCATACATTCTGTCATTCACTACAAGGATTCACAGAACTCATAAAAGACATCATATTTATAGCTAAGGTTTATTACAGTGAAAGGAAATGGATTAACATCAGTCAAGTGAAGAGGTCCATAGGGTAGGGTATAGAAATCATTAAGCATGAGCTTGCAGTTGTGCTTTCCCAGTGGATTCATGTGGACTGTACCTATTTCTCCCAGCAATGACGTGTGACAATATGCCTGGAATATTGACAACCAGGGAAGCTTATCTAAGTCTTAGCAACCAGAGTTTTTATTTTAGCTCAGTCAGGAATACACCCAATGTGGCTTATCTTTGTCTCCAGCCCTTTGGAGGTTGATCTGATAATGCATGGTTCAAGGACCCCCACCATAATTCATACTGTTAGTACAAATTATTTGATGTGACCCACAGACCCCAGGGAAGTGAAGACACAATTAATAAGCAGAGCATTCCAAGAGCTTAGAGGTTACCTCCCAGGAGCTGAGGCCAGAAAGATGTAGAAAGGGCCAAATTATTCCCTGGCCAAAGTTAATCCTTTACTGTACAAATACTTAAGAGTTAATATTCCCAATAATCCATATTGCCATAAACTATTATATAAAAGAGAACACACAAATAGTAAAATGGACCAAGAATATAAAGAGGCAAGTTACAGGAAAAAAATGTAAATGTATAAATCTTTGAAAATTAGATTTATTTTGCCTTGAAATGGTACATCTTGGGGATATAGTTTCAAATGAGCTTTTGTTTTAAAGTCTATGTTTATGAGAGGAGAAATGTAGTGAACCTTATGCTCACATTTTCAGCCCTGACTTTTCTTTATGCTCTAATCCTACATTTCCAACCGCCTATTGCACTTTAATAGGAGCTCTGGTGGTGTAGTGCCTAAGGCATTTGACTGTTAATCAGAAGGCTGGCGGTGCAAACCCACCAGCCACTCCTCAGAAGGAAGGTTGAGCAAACTACTTGTGTAGTGTTACTGCCTCAGAAACCCAAGAAGGGGTTGCTATGAGTTGGATCCGACTCAACGGAGATCTATTATGACTTAAACAAATTCATCACGTTTTTCTCTATAAATCAAACTGTACTGCTGACTCTTGATTCTGTTAATGGCAATCTTACCTTTCCACTCACATAGGCTGTAAATTAGAAATTATGAAAAAAATCTCTTAACAATCACAAGAAAACAGTAATATTAGCATAGCAGTTATTAAGTGCCAGGCATCATACTATCCTCAAATTATTTAATGTTCATAAAAACCCTGAGGTAGATAATAGTATTCATGTTACAGAAGATGAAACTGAGACATTAAAGTGGGGGAAGAATATTGTGCAGGGTTGTTGTTGTTGTTAAGTGCTGTCGAGTCGTTTCCGACTCATAGCGACCCCATGCACAGCAGAACGAAACACTGCCCAATCCCGCGCCAGCCCC
>NW_006924061.1:12085-13621 GCF_000298275.1 Orycteropus afer afer
ATATCAATCTTTATGCGTTCCATTTCCTTTTTGACAACTTCCAATTTTCCTAGATTCATACTTCGTACATTCCATGCTCCGATGATTAATGGATATCTGCGGCTGTTTCTCTTCAATTTGAGTGGTGCCACATCAGGAAATGAAGGTCTTGAAAGCTTTCTCTTATCCTCTTATCCATATGAGTATGGCTTGGTTTGCTCAGATGTTGCAAGCTCTTTCCCAGTCATATTTTGAGAGCCTTTTAGCCTAAATGGACTATTCTTGTGCAGGGTAGGTAAGCGAAAATGGCTTTTGAAAATTCTCTTCATCATAAAAGCAAAATGTCTTAGAACAACATTTTAGAAGTATAAAAATTAACCAAAGTCTTTCAACAAACCAGGGAGAATTTGTAAAGAAAAACAGCTGAATGTCCATAAGAGTAGTTACTTTTGTGGCATATTAACTTGACATATTGTCATTACCACCTTCTCAATTCTGCAATAGCCTTGAAAACAGACAGCCTGCGATATTAGTGAAATCCAGCTGCCTGGCAGCCACTGGAAGAAACAGAATGAGTTTGGAGCTCCTTCGAGGTCCATTTCAAGAGAATTGTCATTGATTGAACTTTCTGGTTGTTGCGTGGAAGACCTCACTAACAAGTCTGCTTTCACTTTAGCTCACAAGGCTGTTTTCCTATTGCAAACAACGTTTTACTCCAGCGCATCTGTGACAAAAAATTAGGAGAAATTGTTGAATATCACAGCTGGCAGACGTGGTAGAACACAGCTGAGGGTAAAAATTAGGCTCACCAAAAAGCATAAAAGGAAAAGCTGGGGAATGAAATATGCATAGGAGACTTTTTGTAAATGTGCTATGGAATTTATTTATTTTTTAAAGCACCACGTAAAAAAAAATAAAAATAAATAAAAGGACAGCATTGATTACAGAAATACCTCCCTGAGGTAGGAAGTGGTCAGCAAACAAATGTAGAAGACGTGTATTATTTTCATAAAAATGCAGTAATTCCTGTCTTACCACCAATTACAAGAAATATAATGGATTAAATTCTACAATTAAAAAGCAATGATTGGCAGAGTGGATAAAACTACACATATATACAAGACACTAACTTTCACTTGTACAATGATAATTATGAAACATTGCTGGCAAAGATTAAAGAAGACCTAAATAAATGGAAAGACATTCTATGTTCATGAATTGGAAGACATAACATTGTTAAGATGTCCATGCTACCTAATATGATCTATAGATTCAACACTATTCTGATCAAAATTCCAACATCCTTCTTTGCAGAAATTGAAAAAGCTGTCCTCAAATTTATATGGAATGGCAGTGACAATAGACAAAGCTATTTTGAAGAATAACAAATTAGGAAGGCTCACACTTCCTGATTTCAAAACATACTTGTGATAGTTAAGGTTGTGTGTCAACTTGGCTGGACCTGGTTGAGTGGCTGGGCAGTTGGTGATAGTTATTCCCCATGATGAGATGGATCTACCACAAGCAGCTGAGCAGCTTTGGGAATGGTCTCCAGCT
>NW_006924061.1:16091-16583 GCF_000298275.1 Orycteropus afer afer
AAGGGGATGAGGTCGCCACTCAGGAACTAGGGGACTGGAGCCACCCAGTGAAGGAGATCTTCACAGATACCACCCATTGAAGATCTGTACAGGTGCCAAGTTGACAAGGGGTGGAGGTGGAATTGTGGTAGTTCTGAATATCAGCTACAGCCATGTAACCAGTTTCAGAAACAAGAACTGTGGTTGTTATATTTCTTCATTGCACATGTGCATCAAATATTTTTATTTCCTTCTGTTACTAACTATGAAATGTAAACAGAATTAATGTGTTTCAGTTGTACACGTGTTAGTGTATCATATTAGGTGCAAATATGACTTTATAATTGTCTTTATTTAGAGATTATATATGGTTAAGAAGATGTGTACAACTGCCAAATTGACAAGGGGTGGAGTGTGATAGTTGGAATTGTGTGTCAACTAGGCTGGACCACAATTCTGTATGGTTTAAGCAGTTTGATGTGGGTTATTCCCATGATGAGACTGGATGTATAT
>NW_006924062.1:0-727 GCF_000298275.1 Orycteropus afer afer
ATAATGTAGAATCTGCAAAACACTGCACAATGTTGATGAACTTGGATAAAATTGTGCTGAGTGAAATAAGTCAATCACAGAAGGGCAAATATTGTATCAGTCCATTATTTTAAAAGTCAAGGAATGGTTTATATATGGACCGAAATTTTCTTTGTTGGTTACCACTTGTGTGAGAGGTGGGGAGGGAACACAGTTAGATAGGCAGAGACAAGTACTGATTTGGGTGAAGAAAAAGTCAATGCACCAAATGTAAGTAATCAACATGCTGGCATTGAGGAAGAGGAAGAGGAAGACATAGAGATGTACATGGGAGGTGCAGAGAACAAAGATGAACCCTTTGGCACATACATTACTGTGTTGTCAGTGAAGGCAAACATGGATATACAGGTGGATAGATGGGTGGACAAGCAAATTATTAGGTATGCCTATGTAGGGAGGAATGTGCCCAAGACCATGTATATGGTTGGCAGACAATATTTCTACAAGTGTATTGGTATGTTCTGTAAGAAACTCCAGGTATATGGTAGAGCTGACAAGGGACAAAATTGTAGTCACTTCTTGGCCACAGCCAGCTACCCAGAAAGAACAAGTAGTTGGACCTGTGGGCTCGGGACCATAGTTACAGGGGACATCAAGCTCAATGGCATAACATAGTACACAAAACATTGTTCTACATCCTACTTTGGTGAGTAGTGACTGGGATCTTAAAAGCTTGCAAGCAGCCATC
>NW_006924062.1:3557-5055 GCF_000298275.1 Orycteropus afer afer
TCTTGATTAATGAAAGTTTTCACCATTAGGTTATAGGCTCCATTAGGGCAGATATTCATTTATTATTTGTCTTTTCTCATCACTACATAATCAAAAACTAACTAAAAAGTCCTGTTGTCATTGTGTTAGTTCCAACTCATAATAACCTGATGTGTGTCAGAGTCTTTTTCAAAAGCTGACCACCAGGCCTTTCTTCCAAAGAACTTCTAGGTGCACTAGAATGGCCAACCTGCTAATTAGCAGCTGACAGCATTATCCATTTGTACCACATAGGGACTTCAGTAACATAATTTAGCAATTAAAATTTCAATAATTATCACTAGAGTGAATGACATAATGAATCACTCTCAAAACCCATGGCATAGGGAGTACAACTTGTGTTGTTTATTTATCTGAATATAGATATTATCTTAGAAATCCCAAACCATGAAGATTTTGAATGTATCAGAATTAAAGGACACACATCATTTGATGAATAAATAGTAAGAGCTAAATTGAAATGAGCAGGCAAATAATTAGTTGAAAACAATAATAGCTCTATGATATAATTTTCAATGAATGATATAGATTTAAAATACCATACATTTATACAGTAATATCCCCATATGAGAATCATTGGATAAAGTCATTTTGAATTTAATATTTTCTCAATAATTTTCTATATGAGACAATTTAGAGTTTGAAATACCTGAAAATTGAGGAATAATTAACCAGATGAAAGGACTGAGTGAAAATGTCAAGACTATGACCTGAATCAAAAGCTCAGATGAAATAAGAAGCATTGAGCACTAGTGTACTTTAAACTACTAAACCTTAATTAAGCCTTACTTTATTCAACCATGGAGAGAATATGAGAATATAGGGATGTAACTAAATCAGGAAAGGCCTTCTAAATTTCCTTTTCCATTCTGTACTTATAGTTTTTGGATGACTGAAAGAAATTCAGAAAGATACTTTTCTGTATCCATGGAAACCTTTCATGAAGATAACCATAAATTATGGCTGCCTATATTTTGGGTAGAGAGTAAACCCTGTTACCTGTAAAAGCAATATTAAAAGTCCCAGAGGGAGAGATAAATAGAATGAGCAATTTTATTTTTTGTGGTGAAATTATAGACATTAGTCTTTTAGCTGAAAATAACACTGTCTTACAGGGAAGTGGAAAAGTGCACACTCAAATACTCAGTAGCTTTGGGAACAATCACACAAATATTTGAAGACCAGTTCATATACCTGACAAGTCATCCCAAGTGAAGTCTATTTGTCACATTTTGTTACATTTTTACTTCTTTATATCTATTAAAACCTACAAATTATATTAACTAAATATGTATTTGTGTCTAGCTGTTTTATTGTACAAAAAAACATAATGAAATAACATGACAATTCAATTTTCAATTAATCTGGAGCCTAAAATAGACATTTTTTATGATGATATAAAAATACATATTTAACATTAGTCAAATCTACATTTTTGTAATGGACTGAGTGTTTTAAA